>NC_068984.1:108939583-108944762 GCF_001194135.2 Octopus bimaculoides | reverse complement strand
TGTGTGTGTGTGTGTGTGTGTGTGTGTGTGTGTGTGTGTGTGTGTGTGTGTGTGTGTGTGTGTACGTATGTATGTCTTATAACATGCATAGATCTTTTACCAATTAACCCAACGTTTTCTCAATAGGGCAGAATGAGTTAAACCGTTAAACCATAATATAATCGAGCGCATTAAGATTTATCGGAAAAAGCTGGCTTCCATTGGCAGAGGTCAGTCTTTACGACAATTTTGTATTAGTTGTCATTAATCCTTAGCCACTGATGACGTCGTAAAACAAAAAACAAAAGAAAAAAAAAAGCACAATCTGATTAATTATCATCTTTTACTAATGTTCTTGTTATTGTTATTGTCGTTGTCGCAGTTTAACTGTTGCTGTTGCTGTTGCTGTTGCTTTAATGTAGCTAGTTCTTTATTGTTGTTGTTGTTGGGTGGGTCTGTCAATGTTCTTGTTTTGTCGATGCTGAGAATGGTGTCACCTCTTCGTACTTTGATTAATATTTTTTTTAATGTAAACGCAAAATTGAGAAACACACAAACTCTCTCACTCCCTCTCTCTCCCCTTTCTCCCCTTCCCCCCTCTCTCTCACACACACATAAACATGAACACATGCACACACACATATAGCCACGCACACACCTCTCTCACGGTAGTATATGTGTGTGTACGTGTACATACACATTCACGTCACACACACGTAGACACGTATATGTAAATATGCAAGCGCATAAACATTATACGCGCATGCGCAGGCATCCATGCGCATGTACAAACATACACACACGCATACATACACACACACAAATGCACACAGAAATGTACACGGTAAGTAGCTTGCTTACCAACCACATGGTTCCGGGTTCAGTCCCACTGCTTGGTACCTTGGGCAAGTGTATTCTGCTATAGCCTCGGGCCGACCAAAGCCTTGTGAGTGGATTTCGTAGACGGAAAATGAAAGAATCCCATCGTATGTGCGTGTGTGTGTGTGTGCGTATGTGTGTGTGTGTGCGTGTGTGTGTGTGTATCTGTTTGTCGCCCCACCATCGCTTGACAACCGATGTTGGTGTCTTTAGGTCCCAGTAACTTAGCGGTTCGGCAAAAGAAACCGATAAGATTAGTACACGCTTGGTGTGTAAATATACGCGAGTATATAAACGCGCATGTGCATGCCTCCACTCGCACATGTAAGCACATATGCAAACACAGGTTCACACATATATACATTACACACATACACACATCACACACATACGCACACATGCAGACAGGTGTGCAAACATACAAAACATTGCACGCTTATTTGCGCATGCAACCACAAATACATACAAGCACATATCCGCACATGCACAAATACTGACGCCGGGCACTAATTCTCACATGTGGGAAGTGCGCGCATGCACACATATACAGACACACAGATGCACTTATACATATATATGCATATATATGTACACGCATACACCAATATACACGCACGCACATATGCACTCATACACGTAAACGCGCCTCCCTTTTGTTTTTTATTCGTCCAGACCAGGGGCTTTCAAACTTTTTGACTTGAGGACCCCTTTATATTTCAGGCTTTACCTTAGGGACCTCCTTATAAACGCTTATGAAATTTATACATAAATATTTGCTTAAAATAACATATATTTTTACATTTATTTATTTAACAGTATTTAACAAATAGGTTTATTGTCAATTAAAAGATTTCGATTAAAAGACATATATAAAATCAAATTACCCATAAAAAGTATTTGCTGTCCACGGACCCCTTGTCTTGTCCTTCCGGACCCCCTGTGGTCCGGGGACCACAGTTTGAAAACCCCTGGTCCAGACGATCGACTGGGCTGATTCATTTCAATTGTGAGTCAAAGCAACAATCACTTCATAAACAAAAACAATCTTATTTAAAATCTCGTTTGTTCAGATAGAAAAATAAATGATTTCATAAAAATACGACGAAAAGATATACCACTTATCATATTGCTACTTATCCTTACACTATGTACTCGTTGCTATTAGTTCTTTAATTTTATTGATCAATCCAATCCATCGATAACCTGCTGTCAAGAAAAAGAAGCTTACCTTGCATTTCGTTTTTAAAGAATTTCGATTCCATTTCTTTTCTCTAATTATATTTTTTTCTTTAATTATTCGTTAGAAAGAAAAGTTGCCGACTTGGCACAGTTGTCAGTGTGCCGGAAAAAATATTGAACGGAGAAGCTGTGGTGGGCTTTTCCATTTATCCTTTCGGAGTGGTTATCAATCGGGGCCCATATGGTTCTTGAGGGTTCATATAAGAATCTGAGAGGTCCACGCAATAAAATAGTAAATTAGGGATTCGCAATAGTATTTAGATGTATGTACTGGTATGTATTGCAAGAAACAACTTCCCTTCTAACATTTTACGGATTTCAACCAATACAAGTTAATGTGCGAAAGCCAAATTATAATTTTGAAAGAAATTTCTATAAAACTAGATTTTAAGCGTTGAATGGCTACGGGGTCCATCAAAATAAAATAATAATCAAAGGGATTCATAAGTAAAAATGGTTGAGAACCTCTGGTTTAAACGCTTAATTTTAAAATAATCATCCGATCGATCAGACATCTTTTTTTCTGTGTAATTATACTCTCTTTTATTCTTTTACTTGTTTCAGTCAATTGACTGCAGCCATACTGGAGCACCACCTTTAGTCGAGAGTAAATCGACCCCAGGACTTATTCTTTGGAAGCCTAGTACTTATTCTATCGGTTTCTTTTGCCGAACCGCTAAGTTACGGGGACGTAAACACACCAGCATCGGTTGTCAAGCGATGTTGAGGGGCAAACACAGACACACAAACATATACACACGCATACATACACATACAGTTTCCGTCTACCAAATCCACTCACAAGGCTTTGGTCGGCCCGAGGCTATAGTAGAAGACACTTGCCCAAGGTGCCACGCAGTGGGAATGAACCTGGAACCATGTGGTTGGTAAGCAAGCTACTTACCACACAGCCACTCCTGCGCCTTTATGTCTATAAAAGTCTTTTTTTCTTTTAGATTCTTGCAGCAACATGAAACACTCTAATTTTAAGAATTTATAAAGAACACTATAAAGATAGAATGATATATATTATCTTCTAGCATTGATGTATGAAACATTCTGCAGGTATGTCTGCTAGCAAATATGATTTTGTCATTAGTTTCTCTATCAGAAACGCATGTACGTCGAGAGTTGAAACTTTTGCGTTTCGGCATATACAGTTTTATGTAGTTAACTAAGTGCCTATATATTGTGCTCAATAGATTTTAACATCAGAAATTATATATGGATGTGTGTGCGTGTGTTTGTATGTGTCCATATACGTATATATGTATGTTCTCTTCTGTTTTATTTAAATTCTTCCTCTGAGGAAGGAGATGGTTTCTAACAAAGTTACAAAGTTTCGTCGTTGGAATATAAATAACAAAACAATCTTCCACCTAAACTTGAGAGACGTCTTGCATATTTTTAGTGTTCCACTTGCAGATTGTATATGTAAATAAGTATATTTGTTTACATGTACATATACATTAAGTGCTTATGGGATGAGTCGAAAATCATGAAGACTGACTGCGTTCTGTGAGCAAATTTAATGGTTTCTAGTAGTTTCACCAACTGCATTTTTATACTTCGGGAATTTTGACTCCTCCTATATATGTATACATGTATATATAAGCATCACATAAATGTTAATATAAGTTATTATATACCTTACATTTCAGGCAATGAGTTGATAGAATCGTTACCGCGCCGGACAAAATGCCTAGCAGCATTCTTTCTGGCTTTATATCATGAGTTCAGAAGATACCGAGGTCATCTTTGTTTTTCGTTCTTTCAGAATCGATAAAATAAGTACCAATTGAACACTGGGGTCGATGTAATCAACTTCCTCCTGGCACAAAATTTCAGTGTATGTGTCTAGAGTGGAAAGGGTTATATACTTCTTTGTGTGTTTCTTTGTGCACGTGCATCTGTGTATATCTATCGATCTATCTACCTATATACATATATATAAAATTAGCGTACATTTAAACACAAGAGAGGTGGCTTTTAACAGGCAGCCTTACACGCTAGAAGAAGCAGTCAAAACGACCAAAACCACATTTAAGAGCAATTTTGAAGGGAATGAAAAAATAAAAACTTTTACCTTTTTTTTTTACAGCCATACCAAGATTTCAAACTCTAAATAGCAAATGATATAATTTGCTAGGCAGAGTTCTCATCAGTGGCTACGTCAAAACACTAGCATATAATTTAGAGACGGTATAACACGTGCCTCATCATTATATATTATAATTCTTCAAATTCACCGCGCAAGCGCGGTTTCAGTCGACAGTAAGTGAAAAATATATATATACTCTTTTACTTGTTTCAGTCATTTGACTGCAGCCATGTTTGGAGCACCACCTTTACGCGAACAGATCGACCCCAGGACTTATTCTTTGGAAACCTAGTACTTATTCTATCGGTCTCTTTTGCCGAATGGTTAGGTTACGGGGACGTAAACACACCAGCATCGGTTGTCAAGCGATGGTAGGGGACAAACACAGACACACAAATACCTACATATATATATATATATATATATATATATATACGACGGGCTTCTTTCAGTATCCGTCTAGCAAATCCACTCACAAGGTTCTGGTCGGCCCGACGCTATAGCAGAAGACACTTGCCCAAAGTGCCACGCAGTGGGACTGAACCCGGGAACCATGTGATTGGGAAGCAAGCTTCTTACCACACACCCACTCCTATGCAAAGTAGCTTGTTAGAAAATCTCTTATAGAGATAGAACTAGTAACTATACTAAGAAGTAATGTTTGTTGCCACTTCAACATGGCTGCTCCGTACGAACCGACGTTACTACCGATTATAACCCCAAGAGGACGCCTCCTTCAGCTGGTTATCGAAGCAATCTCCACCGGATATGTATTGCAAATATGTACCGAGTGCAGACTGCATCGATAACCAACTGGTGGGATCGTCTTCTTGGGGTTAAAAACGGTAGTAACACCGGTTCGTACGGAACAGCCATGTTGAAGTGGAGACAAACATTACATACAGATATATATTTTTTACTCTCTGTCTCTCTCTCTCTTTCTCTCTCTCTCTCTCTCTCTCTCTCTCTTTCTCTCTCTCT
>NC_068984.1:108933999-108937072 GCF_001194135.2 Octopus bimaculoides | reverse complement strand
TGTGTGTGTGTGTGTGTGTGTGTGTGTGTGTAAGTATTAATATATGTGTACATATATAGATATCTATGCATATAAATTCGTAGTTCTCCGACATGTGATCCCTTCAAGGGAAGTTTTTCTTGTTTGAATTTTGATTTCTTTGTTCGTTTTTTATTTTTTTCGTTTTGCTTTTTGAATGATTTCATATAACCCCACACCTTATCATGTTGTATTTTGTATTCCTCGTTTTGCAAACTTTTAGTAAGTAATAAAGAAATTATCATTATTATTATTATCATTTTCATTAGCATCTTCTTTCAATTCCGTTTCAGTTTCTTGCCGTGTGTCTTCTTGACACCTAGAGCAGAGAAATTATTATTATTATTATTATCATCATCATCATCATCATCATCATCATCATCCTCATCATCATCATCATCATTATTAATATTATTATTAATGCAGCGAACTGGAAGAATCGTTAGCACGCTGGGCGAAATGCTTAGCGGTATTTCATCTATCTTCACGTTCTAAGTTCAAATTCCACCGAGGTCAAATTCCACCGAGGTCAAATTCCACCGTTCCTCCTTTTGGAGTCTATAAATTAAGTACCAGTAAAACACAGAGGTCGATGTAATGGAGTAGTACCATCTCCAAAAATTTTAGGTCTTGTGCCTTTAGTAGAAAGGAATATTATTATTAATTCTCTAAACTTCTAATTTATCTGTGCCTCATCTCAGCTCCATCTAGCAGCTTAAAGATACAACACTTTTCCCAACACATGAACTGTTTCAAGTATTGCTGCCTACTGAGTACTTCCAATGAAGTTTTGATATTTGCAGCTTTTTATGCCAGAATGTTGCTCTCTTTGAGATGGCCTCGAGGCTCTATGGATTTGTTTCAATTCCAATGCTAAGTTTGGTACTTTTTGACTTTCTCATCCTCTGTTTTCACAATATTCTGGTCTGTATCGATAGCTACGTCAATGAAGGTCCTTCCTTGGGAGAATGATATATAATCGTTTATATTTCAGCTTTTTGTCTGTGTATATTGGCATAGTGGAGGCGCAATGGCCCAGTGGTCAGGGTAGCGGACTCGCGGTCATAGGATCGCGGTTTCGATTCCCAGACCGGGCGTTGTGAGTGTTTATTGAGCGAAAACACCTAAAGCTCCACGAGGCTCCGGCAGGGGATGGTGGCGAACCCTGCTGTACTCTTTCACCACAACTTTCTTTCACTCTTACTTCCTGTTTCTGTTGTGCCTGTAATTCAAAGGGTCAGCCTTGTCACACTGTGTCACGCTGAATATCCCCGAGAACTACGTTAAGGGTACACGTGCACTGTGGAGTGCTCAGCTACTTGCACGTAAATTTCACGAGCAGACTGTTCCGTTGATCGGATCAACTGGAACCCTCGACGTCGTAAGCGACGGGGTGCCAACAACAATATTGGCATATCCGTTGTGAGTTTCACCTGATCATTCTCTGCTACTGACAAAGGTTGGTGTTCATACAACCTATTGGAACATTCTAGCCCATATTTCTTGCACAACACACAGGGATCAATAAAATAAGTACCAGATGGACACAGGGATCGATCTAATCAACTACCCCACTTCTCCTTGTGCCAAAATTTGAAATCATTATTGCTAGTATTGAAGGTGGCGAACTGACAGAATCATTAGTGCGTCGAATAAAATGCTTAGCAGCATTTTTTCGGCCCTTTATGTTCAAAGTTCAAAGGTCAACTTAGCCTTTCATCCTTCCTAAGTCAATAAATCAGAGTCTGTCTAGTACTGGAATCGATGTAATCAACTATCGCCTTCCTCCAAAACTTTCAGGCATTGTGGCTATAGCAGAAAGGATCATTATCATCATCATCATCATCATCATCATCATCATCATCATCATCATCACCATCATCATGTGTGAATTGTGGGTAAACACTCGATCTGACGAGCTTCCAAACGACTTCCATCTACCTAGTTACACTTACGAGGTGCGGCTCAAATATAGTAAAAAAAAAACAAATTAGCTGAGATTCACCCTTGTAGAATCGAACACAGAGCCTTGAGTAAATTCTTCAACCATTCGGCCGTGCTGCTAAACCAGCTTCATCAGAAAAGTTTTCTGAGATTTGATCGTCGCCTTTGTGGCATCAAATCTATGCGATATATTATACTATATTGCGCTTATTAACGAACGGCGAGGTTTTATAAGTTCAGACATTATTTACTACGACCTAGTAACACACTCCATGAACTACACACACACACACACACACACGCATACACACAAACACACACAGACATACACACAAACACAAACACAAACAAACAAACAGACACACATAAACACACAGAGACACACTTGCAAACACACAGATACGCACAAAATAATTCTACGACCTTCGTTGTCTTCACTTATTTTTCTATAAGTTTTTCATATAACTTTGTATGTCTCTAGGTGTATGGAATGTAAACTTATTGAGAACTGGAATTTCTTCAGATATTTCATTTTATTATGTTTATGTTTTGCTTTCTTGTTCTTTTTGTTTTGTTTCTTTTTTTTTCTTTTTCTTTATCAGTCTCCGTAGCAGAAATTGTATTGTACTAACCTAATGCCAAGCCTACATAGATCTACATAGACCTACAAATACGTAGAGCCATCAAATACGTAGCTGGATATTTTCTAATAAGTCTCGTGGGATTTCAAACTCCAAATTACAGCAGGTATTTGATCGTGTTGCAAGTTTTTGTATGAAACTGTAAAGGAGAAACTAGACCCGCCTCGCGGCATGTACAACCAATTCACATTTCGATATTCAATGACGTTTCAGAAATTTAACAACGCGTTAAGTTTAATCACTCTCAACATCATGTACACTAGCGGCTGCTGGTAACGACCAACTTCAAGATATACCAAACACTGTGACGTACGCATGCGCACGTATATGTGTGCATAAATACACACACACACACACACACACACACATATATATATATATATAGTTGTGTGCGTGCGCATATGTGCATGTCTGTATGTATACGAACAAGTAATTTATACACTTGCAATGACTTTAACTCAAATGCAGAC
>NC_068984.1:108929488-108931814 GCF_001194135.2 Octopus bimaculoides | reverse complement strand
TGTATATATATATGTATGTATGTATGTATGTATGTATGCATCTTGGTTTCATTTCATGAATTTCTCACCGCTGGAGAAAGACAATATTTCTAGCCTACAAATTAAGACACTTTTCATTGCAACTTAACCCATTAAGTCTCACCGTCTTATTTATAGGACATCGAGTATTTCCATTTCTACTTGAAGTAAATGATTTTTAATAATTATGTTTTTCATTTTAACCTATTTTCAATCCTCTGTAAAAATTTAAAAGTAATATTCAGAAATTTAAGTACTCTCGGACTTTATGGATTAAGCAAAATCAACAAGGTAGTCTTGTATGTATACACAAACGCAGCATACATAGACATATATGTGTGTGTGTGCGTTTGTGTGTGTGTGCACGCGTGTGTGTGTGTGCACGCGCGCGTTAAAGTGCACAAGCACGCATGTATATATCACAGATTATATAAAATTATATAAACATACACATGGACACAGGGTGAATGTCGTCTTCATGTGTCATGGATGTCTTTGCAGATGTAAGCTTCATGAATGTTTTCCATATTTTGGCGGTTCATGTCACAACTTGTAGCTGTAATCTTCTGATGAAGTGTGTTCTTTGCAGTTTTATAAAATCCAATTTCTAAGGTTTGATACAGAGGCAGTTAGTCACGTAGCGAAGAGCTCCAATAATCAACGATTAGAAATCTAAAACAATAGTCTGGAGTAACTGCATGTATGCATATACACATGTGTGTATATACGCATGAATGTATGTTGCTGAAAGACGCA
Source organism: Octopus bimaculoides (assembly GCF_001194135.2). Classification (NCBI taxonomy): domain Eukaryota; kingdom Metazoa; phylum Mollusca; class Cephalopoda; order Octopoda; family Octopodidae; genus Octopus; species Octopus bimaculoides. Next base: position 108,931,040 of record NC_068984.1, on the reverse strand, counting down.
GAGAAAGAAAAAATGACATTCGGTAAGATACTTTGATCCGGGGTGTCGATTTTGGGTTGCAGTCATTTCACTCAATTCTACGATGTTTAATGACATTCAGAAAACCACTTCTTTTACATCATATCAATTCTTTTTATTACTTGAATCTAAATATTGTACAATTTTCCCCATTAATTTATTTAAGGCTATCATCCTCATGAAGAAGAGCATTATTGCTCAAAATATTACAATTTACATGTACATATAGCGTACAAATATATTCAAAGATGCAAATGTTATTAAATGATTTTGATTTCTATCGTTGCAGACCATTACTAGTTCCCTTGAATTCCATTTTTGTGTCATCTATTTAATTATTTATTTATGCATTTATTCTGTTTATTGCGTGACGTAGTTATCAAAAGACAGAGTGGTTCCAGTCTCGGATAGAATATAATGTCTTTTAGTATTTGTCCTAGTTCTCCAAAATCTGGAATGGCTCGGTCTACTAGCAATAGCTGCCAAACCCTCCCACCAGTCTCACTTTGCTGACGTACAGGATGCTCATATCGGATAATGTAGTCCTAGATATCAATTTGATAGTTCCGGTCCGAAAACTTTTAGTTATAGAACTGATGTGCGAGGGGAATTAAACAACAACAATAACAACAAAAACAACAACAACCACTACTACTACTACTACTACTACTACTACTACTACTACTACTACAGGGCAAAGACGCATTTTGTACTTCTAGGATGTTGTAGTTCCTATACAAATAGACAGAGTAGTCAGGGCTGTATTAAGATCTAAACTCTTTTGGCAGTGTTGTTATAGTTAAAATGCCGATACAGTCATTACTTGAGCACTTTTGATCGTAAGTCTGTTGAATCAGAAATAATCTAGAGCAGAACAACAACAATAGCAACAACAACACTAACCATAAGAATGTTGAACTCAACACGGGTTATGTCTAAAGAACACCGGAATAGTTCTCAAGACGTTGTATGACCTCATTATCGATTGCAGATCCGCATGTGGAAGGTATGAACGTCACGCAATCTCATTTCATTCTTCTCTTCCCCATCCCCTTTCTCGTTCCTCCACTCCCTCCCCTTCTCTCTCTCTCTTTCTCTCATTCCCTCCCACTCTCTCTATTTTTTCCAGAAAATTGAATGTAACATATTGTTGCTGATGATGTTGCTGTTGTTGTTGTTGTTGTTGTTGTTGTTGTTGTTGTTGTTGTTGCTGTTGTTATTGATGTCGTTGTTATTTTGTAAGAAAGTAATCATTTTTATTTTTTTATTTTACTCAAAGAGTTGACGAATGGTTTCTCCGTCTTGTTTAAATTCTCTGGCCTTGTTGATGCATGATTAATCTCTGTGTAAAAGCCATCCTCATTTACACACCGTCTCACGCATATGTTTACACACACACACACATGTATATATATATATATATATATATATATATATATGTAAGTGGGTGTGTGTGTGTACATATTTATAAATGTATGTGTTTATGCATACATGTATACTATGTATATACATATATATGTATATGTATATTTAC
>NC_068984.1:108926287-108928294 GCF_001194135.2 Octopus bimaculoides | reverse complement strand
ATATATATATATATATATACATATATATATATATATATATATATATATGTAACATATGTATACATTCATCCACATATATACATATGAAAATGTCATGTATGAGAGAGTGTTACCATGCATACATACATGCATAAGTTCGTACATATGTGCATACATACATACGTTCATATATGTGAGACATTGGGTACGAATGTTATAAAGCTCATCTCGTGCAAAATCACTAAATTATGTTTATAAATATTTCAGCACAAAAATGGAGCAAGCTTCGTAAAGTACAAATAATAATCTCGGGCCAAAACTAACCAACAATCTGATTACTCGTTTGTGAATATCATTCATCTTTTCACATACGACACTAATATCCTTAAGAAAAACGTGAATACTGCAATTTCACACTTTTGCTCTTCCTCAATCTCCAGAATGGTTTCTGAAACCTTTGTTTAATTTTGAGGGGGAAAGGCTGCCAGCCTTGCACTCCTTTCTCATACGGGCTTCCGATCCGCAAAGGTAGTCTTCCAACGTTTGAGACCAACGTAATCGTTTTCTTCCATTCACCAAGGGTTCAAATTCGTCTATACGCATCTATTGTCATTCCCACGGCATTGTATGCAAATGAAGCACGGAAGCGGATGGAGAGGATTTGCAATATGGCAAATGTTTTTCATTGTTATTACCTTAGAAGTATACAGAAGGTCACTGGCACGACCACATCACAAGCAATAAGATCACGATAAGAGCTGGCTTAAGTAAACTGCAAGACACCATCACAGCTTGACGAGTTTGCAATAAGGCAAATGTTTTTCATTGCTGTTACCTTAGAAGTATACAGAAGATCAATGGCACGACCACATCGCAAGAAATGAGATCATGAGAAGAGCTGACTTAAGTAAACTGCAAGATACAATCACAGCTTGACGAAAGAAACCGTCTGGTCTTATATCACGCTTATCTTTGGAGAGACGGGCATGGACAGCCGTCGAGTGGACAGTTAAAGGAAGGAGAGCGACCGGACGGTGAAGACTTGGCAAAAGACTGTATGAGTAGACTTCACCGAGATGGGTGTCATAAGGAAAAAAGGGTGCACTTTGACTCAGAGTGGTACCACTTGGAAAACTCTCATCGCCCGATGCTCTTTGGGCGAGCAAAGATAACATCCCATCATCATTAGTCTCCGGATGTTTTCGTGTCAATGTAAGAACCATCTACATACAATGGTTTGAGTAAAACGAAAACATGTTAATATCGTGTTTTTGCTCAAGGTTACATTCTGAAACATGGTGACTCGAGTGATGTTATCGTATTATCTAACCATACGAAGATGTCCCCCACCAACGAGGTATTTTCTACACGGTCGTTCTCCCTACTCCAAATAGCAACCAAATGTCTGTTAAATTACACTCTGCTGTCATTAAACTATGGATAATGTATTATGAGATGTATGTAAACGAGTTTATAATAGATTTTACTCTGATCTCAATATTCAGTCATCCTGCTAATAAATTCTTAATCTAACTTTAAAATATTTACCTCAGATTCAATGTTTTATATAATTATCTATTAAAAATGTTATTAAAGTATGTGGGTTAATTCATCGTTTAATTTTAAAAGGGGGTGATGACCGCATATTCATGTAATAAAGAGGTCGCAATAAAATATTCCGGATGGTTGACCTTGTTTGCTCAACTAGAGAAAAACGTTAGCTACCTCTAATAATGTTTTTCATAATTAACGTATTTAACCCAACTCTGATAATGAAAATATAGGAAATAATTAAGCCCACCATTTTGTAGTGTAATTTGACTATATGCAAAATTAACGAAGTTGAAAAGGCTTTGATTTTAAATAATCAGATATGAAGCTTAAACTTTAAAGTATTTAACTGCATCTAAAAGGAACTGACATAAAAGCAAAACATACCGATGTATATGTGTGCGTATATATATATATATATATATATACGCTCATAAACATTACTATATATATCTATATATTTATATATATATATAT
>NC_068984.1:108923899-108924686 GCF_001194135.2 Octopus bimaculoides | reverse complement strand
ATATATATATATATATATATATATATATATATATATATATATATATATATATATATATATATACACATATGTATATACATGCATATATATTCAAGAACATATGCGCATATACCTATACGTATATCCATTCAGACAGATAAGTATATGCATATCTATATGTATATGAAACACACACACACATGCACGTATACACATATAGGAACACACGTGCACACACGTAACCGCACACAGCGCACATATGCGATGCGCACACACATTTTCACTCATACGTACACTCACACAGAAGCTCGTATTTTGCTTTTTACCTTCACCCTCTTCTTTCCGCTTTCTCTTCTTCCTCCTGCCTCTCCTTAACCAAAAAACTAAAAGTTCTATCATCGTATTGCATGGCAGCACGACAAGACAAACCCAGCATTCTCTCTAAAAATAACGGTAAATTATTTACGCGTTGCTATCGTTCATATTGATTACGTATTGAATTCACACATCGGCTTACAGATGTAGTGGGGAGGGCTCTTATGGGGTTATTTGTTTGTTTGTTTTGTTTTGTTTTCGTGGGTTTATTATTTTTTTCTTTTACTGTTTTTGATTAGGTATTGGAAGGGGGAGGTTCTTCTTTTCTTTTCCTTTTTTCATTTCGGAAACTATCTCCAGGAACACTTCATAACACTTGAGCCTCGTTTTACGATATAGGAAGAAGAAGAAGAAGAAGAAGAAGAAGAAGAAGAAGAAGAAGAAGAAGAAGAAGAAGAAGAAGAAGAAGAAGAAGAAGAAGAAGAAGAAGAAG
>NC_068984.1:108921651-108923419 GCF_001194135.2 Octopus bimaculoides | reverse complement strand
AAAGATTTAAGCAACAGCAACAACAAAGATATTGCCAAGTAGTAGACTCCCAAAAGTTCATTAAATTCCGTTGAAATAATTTGTTTATTGTTTAACATTTTTTGTTGAAACATTTCATGAGGACGCCTATTTCACTGGGTAAAGAGGGGCACTGCCAAATCGTGCCCCCCCCCCCCGAAGGTCATAATTTTCATAACATTTACTAGCTTCTGGTTGGTCGCTTTGTCTCTTTTGGAATTATATCAGCCATAACACCCAGATTCTATGACTAGGAAGCGAAAAAATGTCCTCTTACTATATAAGCATGTGGAGGCGCAATGGCCCAGTGGTTAGGGCAGTGGACTCGCGGTCATAGGATCGCGGTTTCGATTCCCAGACCGAGGCTCCGGTAGGGGATGGTGACAGACCCTGCTGTACTCTTTCACCACAACTTTCTCTCACTCTTTCTTCCTGTTTCTGTTGTGCCTGTAATTCAAAGGGTCAGCCTTGTCACACTGTGTCACGCTGAATATCCCCCGAGAACTACGTTAAGGGTACACGTGTCTGTGGATTGCTCAGCCACTTGCACGTTAATTTCACGAGCAGGCTGTTCCGTTGATCAGATCGACTGGAACCCTCGACGTCGTAAGCAACGGAGTGCCAATAAGCATGCACAGGAACAATATCAACAACTACAACATCAAAATTGATAGCACTGACTACAGCAGAGGTGGCAACAATAACGAAAATAACAATGACAAAGCGGTGGGATCGACTCCATGAGCAAATAAGCGTTTACTGGATGGAGGCGAAGCCAACACATCACTTCTCGATCTGTCTAAATGAAAAGGAGACACGCAGGACACAGTAAAACAGCTTGTAGGGATGAAAGGGACGAGAGCACAAATTATCATTGTAGCTAATATTTAGGCAGCGACAGTACTGTAGAGAGCAATACTGTAGAGGTGTCAACTAAAATCTGACAGCCAAATGTAGCGACACACGTGAAAGACATATGGGAAGAGACAGAGCATGTCATCAAGGCAGTTAGGGAGTTTGGAAATCCTCTTCATCGGCGAAACCCACAGGCTGAAGCACTTTATTGCTTCCTTGCGCGACAGGAGCTCACCCTGTGCACAACGTCTTTAGGGAGAAGGACCTGTTGCATTAAAATAGAGGTAATTCCACTTAAGCTAAGCATCTGGTGGTCGTTAGCCTGTGTAACTTTGGAAGGAAGTAAGACATTTCTGAGAGTGAAGAAAATGTAGAGGATGTTTCGATCTCGAATCTCAGTGGAGATCATCCACCATATAAAATCGAAGAAAATAGGAAACATCCCAGACCTTATCCAGTTACTCAGTGGGGTGGAGGTGAATATTACAGTTGAGGGCTGAAGGCCAAGATACCACGCGTAGCATAGAAGACCACTTCAGTGTGTTTTGTCCTGTTGTCGGTTTTCTAAACTACAACCGTCAAGTTAGTGTTCCTGTTTGCCTGCAGTCCCAAAACGGAGACAGGTTATAGGAGAGATAATATAGATGTTTTCGATCTAGTTTGGATTCTTTGCCATCAAATCTGATTGCAAAGAATTCAAATTTGATGGCAAAGAATCCAAACTAGATCGAAAACATCTATATATGTGCGTGTGTGTGTGTGTGCGTGTGTGCGTGTGTATGGTTATAATATTGATTATATATGGTATTTATATATGTACACATACATACATATGTGTGCATGCTTATACACACACACACACACACACATATATATATATATATATATATATATA
>NC_068984.1:108919610-108921086 GCF_001194135.2 Octopus bimaculoides | reverse complement strand
ATATATATATATATATATATATATATATATATATATATATATATATATGTGTGTGTGTGTGTGTGTGTGTGTGTGTGTGTGTGTGTGTGTGTGTACAGATGCATACATATAGGTGATAAATGGGTATGTATTAGCATTTGGCAACATATACATATTGAGACGCATGTGTATATATATATATCGATATGTGTATATATACATATACATTCATATATATATATATCGTATAGATATGTATGTATATATATAATTAATACATATATGCATATATACGATATATGTATACATATATGTGCATACATACATACACACACATACACATTATACATACATACATACATACTTAATGTAAGGCACATGCATATGTTAATTAACGGTGAGCAAACAAAAGAAACATCTGGTTGTGAACGGTAAGTTTTGCTACCCTATCGAAAGCTACTTGAGTCATGTAAAACTGAAAAAACATAAATAAAGAAAAACACGTATGTTCATGTTCATGTGTGTGCGTGTCGGTGGCGTGGTTGTGTGTATGTGTGAGCCTCTGCGTGTGTGTATATGTCTGTGTGAAAGACTTTGCTGAATTTTACGCATAATTTCAACAGATGTAAAAGATGTTTCGAGAATTTTAGATATTATCTTCAAATGTCAGTAATTAAAGATTCTGAAAAGTTTTCAATAAACTTTATTCTTCCATTTTATTCATTGACTCTGTGAAAATTTCCTCATTTTCTTCGGGTTTTTTGGATTGTTTTCTAGGGTGGGGGTCCATTTCATTCTTATATTCTCGCTCTCAAAGTGTTATTATTATTTTTATTATTATTATTATTATTATTATTATTATTATTATTATTATTATTATTATTATTTAGTATTTGCCAATAAGTCTTTTTGTTTAAATTTTCATTAGTACTAGATTTTTCTTTGATTCTATGCAGATTACTTATGTTAATTTCTCGTTCTTCGTGAATACTTTAGACTATCATTGATTATGCTAACTTTTTATTTTTTTTCATTTATCTATATTTATATTTTTTGTACCTTCATTCAGTTTTTTACAATACCAAGCGACAAATTCTTAAACTTAACGTTATTCGTTTAAAACTGTGATTCCTTGGCGAGAGAGGGTTATAGGAACTCTACGGGCCATGTTTCAGCCTGATATATAAGTTGGTACCGTCATGATGTCATGATATGTTGCGTGTCTTGGGCATCTTTAAGCTCCTCTCCAGAGATGGCTACAGTCGGTATTTTTTTCACAGAAGGTAGAGGAGGGGGAGGGGAGGCAGAGGAGGCAGAAGAGAAGGAGGAAGAGGAAGAGGAGGAGGAAGAGGTGGAGGAAGAGGAGGAGGAAGAGGTGGAGGAAGAGGAGGAGGAAGAGGAAGTGGAGGAGGAGGAGGAAGTGGAGGAGGAAGAGGAAGAGGATGTGGAGGAGGAAGTGGAGGAGGAAGAGGAGGAGGAGGAAGTGGAGGAGGAAGA
>NC_068984.1:108916218-108919025 GCF_001194135.2 Octopus bimaculoides | reverse complement strand
AGGAAGTGGAGGAGGAAGAGGAGGAGGAGGAAGTGGAGGAGGAAGAGGTGGAGGAAGAGGAGGAGGAGAAAGAAGCAGAAGAAGAAGAAGAAGAAGAAGAAGAAGAAGAAGAAGAAGAAGAAGAAGAAGAAGAAGAAGAAGAAGAAGAAGAAGAGGGGACGACGACGAGGATGACAAAGATGGCGACGACGAGACAGAGAAGATGAAGAAGAAGAGGGTAGGGAGGAGAAAGAAGAAACGCCCGACGAGGATGAAGGCAAGGAGAATAAGCAATAGAGAAGATTGTAACTTAGTCAAAGAACATGACGACAGTTACTCATTTCTGGTAAAAAAAAAAAAGACGGAACACTCGTCACATTTATGTATATTCTCTGTAGTGCTCCCACTTGTCACTACCTATATATTGCATTCATTGAAATATATTCTTCTGGTTCATGTTGTCTGTGGTTTATATTGTCAATGTGAGTGAGTGTGTCGGTGTTCGTGCTGTAGTCGTTAATTACATGAGTCAAGGCCCCGTCAGCGGGGATGTCCTTTCAGTTTCAATGTGCTAATATACTTAATACACTTAACATATTGATCTGTCTAACCTGCCTATCCCTACATTTACTAATACACATATTATGTGTGTGGGGTGTCTCTGTGTGTGTCTGTGTGTCTGTGTGTGTGTGTCTCTGTGTGCGTGTGTGTGTGTGTGTGTGTCTGTGTGTGTGTCTCTGTGTGCGTGTGTGTGTGTGTGTGTGCGCGCGCTTGCCACTCTTATGAACAGGGGGTCGGAACACCCAGCAGGATTAACACAAGAGTTGCCGAAGGCCGAATGAGCTCCCTATGGGTCTACAGCCACCCAGTTGGGGAAGGTAACAGCAAACCACCCCCTATATCTCTGCCGAGAAAACACTATGAAAAAATCAGGACGAAGTAACGCTCTGGTTTCATCCGATAGCACTCGCCCTTAATCGGAAAGACTTTCGCTGTAGTGTTATCAACGCACTGTAAAAGCGTACGATACATGACGATTACGAGCAAAAGTATACTTCTAAAGTTACTTGTAATATGACGGTTAACTCTTTGGTTTTCTATTACGTCACCCCAGTGTCACAATATATCTCAGTCGTTCAATTATTAATGTTAACATTGTCGCTATAATATTTTGTTTACCAAAATTGTTTACCTTTGCGATCATATCTTCTCTGGAAATGTTCGGAAAGCAAATCCGACCCGTTCTAGTTGAAGCGTAACCTAAAACGCCTTAATTTAAATAATTATTTGCTTTTTTGCCTTAGTTGAAGGCCCTTTAAGAAAAAAGAATAACGCAGATAGAACAGCTCCCATTATCGTTCTTTTGTTTTGTATTGTTTTGATTTTCTTATGAATTATCGATGTCTGGTGGATCAATATTTTAATCGACATCGGAAAATATTAGCTAAGCACATTAGATGAACGAGATAAATATCGTAACACAGTTGACGATGCAATTTATGGTGATTCCTCTCAGTTATACTCAACATGTTCTTGTGTACATATTGCTCATTGAGTGCACAGATACGTTAAATTTGTTGAAATCAAGCATATAACTGGTAGATTCATGGCGATACACAACAAAATTTAACGCCATGCTAACCATTTTGCATCTTCAAGATTAAAAGGCATTATGCAAAATTATGATCCTAGCCAAATAATTGAGCCGAAAATTCTTATGCTCTTTAATTTGTACATTAAATTTATTTTTTAATTTCATAGATTATTAAAAACAAGAGTGTTATCTGTCATATAACGGGTAACTTTAGAGGTATAGTTTTGCTATCATAGGCAAAACTAAGTTTTATCACATTTCTTAGCGTTCGTACAAAGGGATGAAATGAATACAAACTTTTGAAAGAAAACTTTTTCCTTTGCATAGCTCTTCCCATAACTACTTCCCTCATGTCTCTCTGATTCTTTCTTTTTCACTGTCTGTATGTGTCATTTATTCACTCATTGCATGCCACCAAGCATAGTATGTGCACTTATCCTGTACCTCTTATATTAACGCTTTCTTTATCTTCCTTTCTTTATCACCTTCTCTCAATGTAATTTGTGGTGGAAAAATCAACCAACAAACCAACATTTATATTGGCTAAAATAAAAGAGATTATAGGAGACATTAGCAACCTGACCTCGAAATTTAATTCAGTCACTAGCGGAACTAAAAGAGTAAAAACAAATATGAATATCGTGCATAACAAATTCATAGGTTTTCAAACAACGTTGATTCTCATATGTTTAACAGTAAACCTGACAAAAGCTAACGCCGCCGCCGCAACCACCAACAACAATAACAATAACAACAGCAACAACAACACTAGCACAGACAGTAATATAAAGCTTATTGAACCTAACACACACCAAGCAGAAAAGTTCAGCTCAATGCTGAACTGACTAATGACTAATCTAGTTTCACATGGACTGTTTGTCAACGAAGCTATCTATCTATTCCTGAGATTAGAAATAAGTCAAAATTGAAAGATCTCCATCCGGCATTATTGTTTCCTTCCGACTTCGTTTTCCCATCACAGTATTAAAGAGATATTTGTTACTTTCAACTGAAGACAGAGGATTAAAAATGGCGCCAAGTAAATACTCCAAACGCTTGATTTATGGCGGAAAAATTCAGTAAAGACGTAGCTCCATATATCATTTACATTCTATAATCATACGTGCCTACGTAGAATGCTTATACACATCTATGTGTGCGTATGCATCTACATACAAGAGATATTGTTAAGCACACACACACACACACAAACACACACACACACACACACACA
>NC_068984.1:108915025-108915821 GCF_001194135.2 Octopus bimaculoides | reverse complement strand
CATATTTCATACATACATATGCACATATACGTTAAGAGAGATGTATGCATATATATATATATATATATATATATATATATATATATATATATATGTGTGTGTGTGTGTGTGTGTGTGTGTGTGTGTGTGTATGTATATACGCGTGTATATGTGCATATATATTTACCTATGAATATACACATCTGTGTATTTTTGTGTTTTTGTGTGTGCGCCTGCGTGTGTGCGCCTGCGTGTGTGCGCCTGCGTGTGTGCGCATATGTTACAATGGTCATGTGATACTTCTCGGTTCTTTGCCTGTATGTCATTTAAATATATCATAATTTCACTTAAAACAAAACGACGCTAATTATCAACACAGATTAATATTTAGCGTTGAGAGTTTCTAATGTGCTTGAGGATTACAAATATAGACATTTATCACCTACTATGTCTGACTACTCGACGATATAGTGAACACAGGGGAGCAAACCGTAAGATCCACGTCAGTTAAATCAAGTTGAGTTTAAACGTGTGACGTAATTTCAACTTCCGGTCGAAATTGTTTCCTTCCACTTCCGTCACGAATGCCGTAGAGGTGAAATATGGATATTTGTTGATATCGTAGGATGGGGTACAAAAAAAAACGTATGAATTTGGTGAAACTATCTTATGTGTGTATATCACATGTGTCCGTTTAAAGAAAAATAAACTCATTATAAAGAGAGGAACACTCTTGTAGCCATTTTCTTAACCAAACAAATATGTTGTATATATTGCTTTAGTAGCTGTTGTAAAGGGGGGGGGGTTATTTTTTTTG
>NC_068984.1:108912844-108914834 GCF_001194135.2 Octopus bimaculoides | reverse complement strand
AGAGTAGTTCCGGTTTTAGTGCTATCGTTGTATGTTGATTTATCACCTAAATTTGATTCAAACAAACCCACTCTCCAGAGCATGCGCTTGATTAGGCCTTCGGATTTCACCATTATTTTTTGATGTAGGGTTTATTTAAAAGAGGACGATATTTTTGATAGTCTAAATCAGGGGATTTCAAACTATGGTCCGCGGACCACAGGGGGTCCGCAAGGACAAGACAGTGGGTCCGTGGACAGCAAATACTTTTTATGGGCAATTTGATTTTATATATGTTTTTTAATCGAAATCTTTTAATTGACAATAAACCTATTCGTTAAATACTGTTAAATAAATAAATGTAAAAATATATGTTATGTTAAGCAAATATTTATGTATAAATTTCATAAGCGTTCCCTAAGGTAAAGCCTGAAATATAAAGGGGTCCGCAAGTCAAAAAGTTTGAAAATCCCTGTTCTAAATGTTTTCAGTTCACACTGGGTAATCTTATTTTTACAACTAAGAGCGCTCAGCTGTGAATTATTATAATGCAATTCGTTAAAACCATATGATGATATACAATATCTTAACTTGTATTTATGTACCTCGAGTCTTTGAAAACGTGTCTAACCACATTAACGTTTGTGTTGTGGCAATTTGGTGAAACGATGGAATGACACATGCCGTGTGTTGCATATCTAAAGATTAGAAATCATTAAAACAGTGTATTGAGATATATTATGTACTACGTAAGTGAAGACTATGTCGTATACTTTGATAATATCAAATATATCAAAGAAAATATAGTACTCGATGCAAAAATATAGAGTAACAGATTTATATTCATAAAGCAATGCGAACTATCAATGGTTTCATGCTATTCATTAGGTCTCACACCATCACGTGTTTAGTGATACTATGTGCAAAAAATATATTTTGCAAAACTATATGTATATGTCAAAATAAATTTTTCATAATATCTCTAAACACACGGACATGTGAGTTGATATTTAAAAATCAAGCTTTTGAGCCTCCGAGTTACGGAGACATAAACACACCAACATCGGTTATCAAGTGATGCTGGGGAGACAAACACAGACACGCAAATACATATATACATATATATATATTCATATATATATATATATATATATATATATATATATATATATATATATATATATATATATTATATAATATAACAAAAATGATACGAAATGCATATGTATGCACACATATATATATGTAGCCATACAAAAATGTACAGGAGTGTGTATGTATGTACATATATGTATATGAATATGTGTACTTCATTAAATATACAACTATGTTCACGTTTATCGTGTTTATTTTAGATTTTTCGCACTTCTTTAATCTTTTTACAGTTAGTTTAGAATGATAAAGTTCCTAAATTCATATTCGACGTTTCCAGGGCTTCATAGTCTCGTATTCAATATCTGATTATTCTTGCTCTCTCTCTCTCTCTTATACACTGGTTGAATTCACGTACATATTCTCACTAAAGTTTTTTTTTTTTTCATCGTTAGCTTCATATATCAGCAGTCATAAATTGATTTGTTTGTTATGGTCAATATCTGAACGTTAGATTTTATGTCAGTAAGCACTAATAAATTTTTTGATGTGAGCTGTTTGCCACATAATTCCAAATTCAACGAGCAAACAACACACACATCAAATTTCGTCTAGGTATGGGACTGCACGTACATGTCATGGAAAAGGCAGAAGAAGGCCGAAATAGATCTTGCATTCTTGTTAGCTTCGTTAGTTTCAGTCATTTGACTGCGGCCATGCTGGAGCAACGCCTTTAGTCGAGCAAATCGACCCCAGGACTTATTCTTTGTAAGCCTAGTACTTATTCTATCGGTCTCTTACACCTAACCGCTAGGTTACGGGGAAGTAAACACACCACCATCGGTTGTCAGGCGATGTTGTGGGGACAAACACAGACACACAAACACAGACACACAAACACATACACACAGATATATAT
>NC_068984.1:108910962-108912512 GCF_001194135.2 Octopus bimaculoides | reverse complement strand
GCGCGCGCGCATACTCACACGCACACACACACACACACACACACACACACACACACACACATACACACACACACACACACACACACACCCATGCACATACATTCTAAAACCCTGCACACACATATCTTCTCATGCCGCTGTAATTTATGAAAACGATGCAAATTAACAAAATATACAGGTTCTAATTATATTGAACCAATGCCAAGTAGAGAAGCACTGTTATAACACCTACTCATTCTACTGCTTCAACTGTTGTTGTTGTTATTGTTGTATTTGTTGCTGTCGCCGTTCCTGCTCTTTTTCTTCTATACATCTTGATTTTTCTTCTACTACTTCTTGTTCTTGTTCCTCCTTCTCTTCGACATCATCCCCGTCGTCTGCATCATCATCACCAATGGTTTCAAATTTTGGCTCAGGACCAACAGTTTTTAGAGGGCAATGAGAAGCCGATAACATTGACCTTAGTGCTCAACTGCCACTTATTTCATCGACCCCAAAAGGATGAAAGGTAAAGTCGACTTCGGTGGAATTTGAACTCAGAAAGTAAAAGGCAGACGAAATGTCGGTAAGAATTTTGTCTGGCGTGCTAACGACTCTAACTCGCCGCCTTAATAATAATAATAATAATAATAATAATAATAATAATAATAATAATAATAATAATAATAATAATAATAATAAAGGTTTCTAATTTTGGAACAAGGCCAGCAATTTCGGGTTTGGAGTTAAGTCGATTAATTATTTAATCGACCCCGAAAGGGATGAAAAGCAAAGTCGACCTCCGTGAAATTTGAACTCGGAACGTGAAGACGGACGACATACATTTTGCCCGGCTCAGTGACGATTCGAACAGCTCGTTGCCTTAACAATAATAATTATACTCTTTTACTCGTTTACTTGTTTCAGTCATCTTGTTGCGGCCATGCTGGAGCACGGCCTTTAGTCGAGCAAATCGACCCCAGGACTTATTCTTTGTAAGCCTAGTACTTATTCTATCGGTCACCTTTGCCGAACCGCTAAGTTACTAGGGGACGTAAACACACCACCATCGGTTGTCACGCGATGCTGGGAGGATAAACACAGGCACACAAACACACACACACACACATACATATATATATACACAGATACATATATATATGACGGGCTTCTTTCAGTTTCCGTCTACCAAATCCATGCACAAGGCTTTGGTCGGTCCCAGGCTATAGTAGAAGACACTTGCCTAAGGTGCCACGCAGTGGAACTGAACCCGCAACCATGTGGTTGGCAAGCAAGCTACTTACCACACAGCCACTCCTGCGCCTATAAAATAATAATAATAATAATAATCATCTTTTCTACTAGCAGCACAAGGCCTGAAGTTATGGTGAGAGGGGACTAGTTGATTACATCCACCCCAGTGTTTCATTGGTACTTAATTTATCGACCCCGAAAGAATGAAAGGCAAAGTTGATCTCGACAGAATTTGAACTCAGAACGACAAGGAGTACGAAATGTCGCCAAGCATTTCGCTCAGCGTGCTAACGATTCTGCCAGCTCACCGATCTAAT
>NC_068984.1:108907311-108909546 GCF_001194135.2 Octopus bimaculoides | reverse complement strand
GACAAAAATATAACAGCAGTAATAATAATAATGATAATGATAATAATAATAATAATAATAATAATAATAATAATAATAATAATAATAATAATAATAATAATAATAATAATAATAATAATAGGTTCAAGTCTTGGCACAAGCCCATTAGTTCGGTGGAGGAGTTAAGTCGATTATATCGTCCCCAGTGCTCAGCTGGTACTTACTTCATCGACCCCGGATGATTAAAAGTGAAGTCAACCTCATGGCTTCTGATCTTAACTGATTGGAAGTGTTATGTACATGTTTTGCCTTGGAGTAAAAGATGGGCTACAGCAAATATTTTGCTCAATACCATGGATTTTCTTGGCAGTTGTTTGGCAATAACCAGTTGAGCATGTCCCTTAGTGGCCCTCGATGTGTACCTCTGATCAAGAGCAGATGTAGGAGATCGCCATAGCCATGTGTTGAGAGGAATTCTTTCAGGTTTGAATAATTCACCTCTGGAAACATGGGTGTTTCGTTCATCATCCTCACACAACCCTCATTCAGAGACCTTCTGAGCGGAATGGCTATTCAACCTGGTGAAAATTCTATCTGGGCCCCTCTTGCCAAGTCATGCCCTGTTTATCTTGATATAAGGTCACTATGTCGCGCTCATATGGTTGTGATGCTTGTGTCTGGTGTACCCTTATTAGACGGGTCGTCATGATGGGTATATTGGGCTTCGTATATTTGTATCTCAGTGTCACTTTGCTGGCATGCATTGCTCTCTCAATAATAGTAACAGCCATAATAATAATAATAATAATAATAATAATAATAATAATAATAATAATAATAATAGAGGTGGTGGTGGTGGTGGTTGATGTTGTGAATGTTGTCATGGTGATTGTGGTGGTGGCGATTGTAGTTGTGACAGTTGTTGCATATATGTAGTTGGAGTTATTATGGCTGTTCTTGCTATTATTAGCACCACTGTTGCTAAGGCGGTGAGCTGACAGAATCGTTAGCTCACTGGACAAAATGCTTTTCGTTCCGAGTTCAAATTCCGCCAAGGTTAACATTTCTTATCATTTCGGGATCGATAAAATAAGTATTAGTTGAACACTGGCGTCGGTTTAATCGATTTGTTGTGCTTGTGTCAAAATTTGATACATTTTTTTTTTATTTTTTATCGTTGTTAAGGTGGCGACTTGACAGATTCATTAACTACATTTATTCTTCCTTTACGTTCTGAGTTCAAATTTCACCGAAGACGGCTCTGCTTTATATCCTATCGTGATTGAAAAAATAAGTACCACTTATAAGCTCAACTAGAATCGATGTAATTGAGTAACCGCTACACCATAAAATTGCTAGCCTTGAACCAAAATTTGAAACCAATTTTATTGCTGTAGGAGTGGCTGTCTGGTAAGTAGCTTGCTTACGAACCACATGGTTCCGGGTTCAGTTTCACAGTGGCACCTTGGGCAGGTGTCTTCTCTTATAGCTTCGGGCTGACCAAAGCCTTGTGAGTTGATTTGGTAGACGGAAACTGAAAGAACCCTGTCGTGTATATGTATATATGTATATATATATATATATATATATATATATATGTATGTATGTAGGTGTGTGTATGTGCTTGTGTGTCTGTGTTTGTCCCCCCAACATCGCTTGACAACCGATGGTGGTGTGTTTACGTCCCCGTAACCTAGCGGTTCGGCAAAAGACACCGATAGAATAAGTACTAGGCTTACAAAGAATAAGTCCTGGGGTCGATTTGCTCGACTAAAAGGCGGTGCTCCAGCATGGCCGCAGTCAAATGACTGAAACAAGTAAAAGAGTAAAAGAGTTATTGCTGCTGTTAATATGTCTGTTGAAGCGGTGATTGTTGTTGTCGCTGTTGCTCTTGTTTCTTTGTTTTATTTTTTCATTCTTGTACTGGATTGTTATTTTTGTCGTTGTAGTGGTGATTTCTATTGCTCCTGTTGTTATTGTTGTTCAGTGTGTTCTTCGAGAAATGAACAACACATACAACGTATCAACCATTACGTTTGTCAGTAACTTTTTTATTTTATTTTATAAAGACTACGAGAACGTCAACGATTCTCTATCAGAAAACTATGTCCACGTATGTAAACATGTATTGTTTCCATAAGAGAGATTTTTGGAAGGCCTTGTGTGTATATAAATATATATATATATGTGTGTACATGTAAATGTGTGCGTATGCATATGTATGGTCGTATAAATATATATATATATGTGTGTACA
>NC_068984.1:108902748-108906790 GCF_001194135.2 Octopus bimaculoides | reverse complement strand
ATAGATAGATAGATAGATAGATAGATAGATAGATAGATAGATAGAAGAAAATACATGTGTATGTATGTGCGTTATGTCTATAATTAACAACATACCGATACACACGTTTTATAGAAAAATATTTATGTATACTTGATTTGCGTAAATATATGCACATATATTTATATATATATATGCACATATATATATATATATATATATATATATATATATATATTTCTATACACGTATATACGTTTTATGTAATATATACATATGCACATATGTACATGCACATGTATACATACACATATATATGCACACATACATGCATAAGTACATTCATACATACGTACAAGTACACATATATGTATGCATATTTATATGCATGTATACATACATGCATACATATGCGCAAGCAAACATAAATACATATATACATAAATACACACATATATAAACCACATCATGCATTCATCACGCACATACATACGTACATACATGTATGCATATATATATATATATATATATATACATATATACACACACATATGTATATGTATAGATATACGTACATTCGTCATACATTTGTACAGGCATACATACATGCATATATATATGCAGACATATATGCATTCATACATATATTCTTACGCAAGTATTAGAAACCATATTTAAATGAGATAAATATACAATTAAATGCAAATTTGCATGAGAGAAAATCCAACATTTTAGAAAAGCAGTTGGAGAGAAGCCAGTATGAAAAAAAATATTCTGAGGTTGATGGCTCTTGCTTTTTATTAATGGGAGTATGTCTTGCATGTACTATTAGACGTACGACTGCTACTGTGTGTGTTTAGAGCTCCATGTAGATTATCATCATCTAGTCTGCTTCCAGCATAGTGGTTTGTCTAATACTGTTGTTAGTAATATAACTGGCTATGATTTAGAGAGCAAATATAGGAGAAAGTAAGATAAACTCACTATTATATCATTCATTCCTACGTACGTTTCACTAGGAAACACTTTATTGCATTTTGTTACAGGGATTTAATGTCGATTTGATTAAGCATCCATTTACACTTAGAATATCTATTGCAGAGCTTCAACCAACCAGAACGGGGAAATGTACGTAAAAACAAATTATATAAGCCTGTGATTATCATATTTTCTCATACATGTGTCTGTGTGTGTGTTCTCTTCTGTTTTTAATCATTTAAATTCTTCTTTTGAGGACGGAGCTAGTTCCGAACAAAGATACACAGTTCCATTTTTGGAATGTAGATAACAGAAACATTGTCACATTTTAAACTTGAGAAAAGTCTTGCGTATTTTTATTGTTCCATTTACTGACTCTATTTGTAATACGGGAGTTGGTTGATTTCTGATTCTGAAAATCCCAGCTTATCTAGATGTATGAGCGTGATGTATGCATGATGTGTTTATATATGTATTTATGTATGTACGTATGCATGTGTGTATGTATGGACACGTGGATGAATGTGTGCATGTATGTTTATATGTGTACATACACATATACATGTATATGTACAAATGTATGTATACATGTATACTGGTATTTGAGTATGCATTGTTATACCTATCTATGCATGTGTGCATGTATATACGCGTGTGTGCATGTGTGCACATGTGTATATGTACCTATGTACATATGTGTGTATGTATGTGTCGGAATATATGTATGCATACGAGTATTTATGCCTTTGTATAGGAATGTATGTATGCACATGTATGCACATGTATGCGTATATATGCATATATGCAAGCACGTATTACGTACGGGTATGTTATTTGGTGTTGTTGCTTAACCCAGCTCTCTCTTGTTGTCCTCAATCAATGGCCAAATGTGTCTCTACCGTGACCAACCCGTGTATGAATTGATTTGTTGGCACTCCGTCGCTTACAACATCGAGGGTTCCAGTTGATCCGATCAACGGAACAGCCTGCTCGTGAAATTGACGTGCAAGTGGCTGAGCACTCCACAGACACGTGTACCCTTAACGTAGTTCTCGGGGATATTCAGCGTGACACAGTGTGACAAGGCTGACCCTTTGAATTACAGGCACAACAGAAACAGGAAGTAAGAGTGAGAGAAAGTTGTGGTGAAAGAGTACAGCAGGGTTTGCCACCATCTCCTGCCGGAGCCTCGTGGAGCTTTAGGTGTTTTCGCTCAATAAACACTCACAACGCCCGGTCTGAGAATCGAAACCGCGATCCTACGACCGCGAGTCCGCAGCCCTAAACACTGGGCCATTGCGCCTCCACATGAATTCATCTACCAATGCATATTTGCTATCGAAACTTGGTAATGTGTTAGTTGAGGGAATTGGGCTGCTATTTTTAGCATATCAAACAACCTCTTTGGTTCATTCACCGGTTGTGAATGCAGAAACGGCCAGCCGATTAACAAATTCCATAGTTTTTTCCAGATTCACATACACAAGAAAATACTGAAAAACGCCTTTTAATTAATGTTCACAGTTCACTATTGTTGGTGTTGTTGTTGTTGTTGCTGTTGTTGTTGATGATGATAATGATGATGATGATGATGTTATTGTTGGCGGTGGTGTTGTTAAAGTGTGTGGCTTAGTGGTTAGGCTATTCGGCTCACGATCGCTAGAACGTGGGTTCGATTCCCGGCGATGCGTTGTGTCCTTAAGCAAGACATTTTATTTCACGTTGCTCCAGCCCACTCAGCTCGCAAAAAATGAGTGGCACCCGTATTTCAAAGAGCCAACTTTGTCCCATTCTGTGTCACGCTGAATCTCCCTGAGAACTACGACAAGGGCAAGCGTGACCGCGGTGTACTCAGCCACTTCCACGTTGTTAATTTCACGAGCAGGCTATTGCCGTTGATCGGATCAACTGGAACCCTCGTCGTCGTAACCGATGAAGTGCCAGTTCTTTTTTATTTATATGTTGTTGCTATTGTTGCTGCTTGTGTTGTTGTTTCTGCTGTTGTTGCGTTGGTATCGTTGTTGTTTTTGCTGTTATTGTTGTTGCTGTTACTGTTCCCGTTTCTGCTATTATTGTCATTGTCATTTAGCCCCAGGCCGGCACTGATCAAGTAGGCCTATATTCGAAGACGACCAAACCGCACCGCTCAATCTTTTTTATCTACTACAAGATTATGCACCGGTTTCTTCTACTTTCAATATAGCATTGTTTAGTTTCCGAAAATTCTAGCTGATTCTTCTAGCAAACCAATTGACGAAACAGATACAGCTTATTTACCTTGAACAAAACAACAACAACATTATAAAAAAAAACTGGTTATGGTTAAGCCACATTACTCCGTAAGGAGCATAAGGGCCGGTTTCCCGATTTCTCTAGCGTACATATTCCTCCCAGGTGGGAGGCCAGTTCGTTGAAGAATTACTCATTTTTGCCAGCTGGGTGGACTAGAGCAACGTGAAATGAAGTGTTTTGCTCAAGAACACAACGCGTCGCTCGGTCCAGGAATGAAAATCGCTATCTTGCTATCATGAGTCCAACACTCTAACCACTAAGCCATGTGCCACCACTTCAAAGAAACTACAACATATAAACAACAACTTAACACAAAACCGGATCCTCTTAGTCTCTATCTAACAACCTTTCTAACTACCTTACCTCACACCACACGACGAGGTCTCAGGTTCGATCCCATCTTCAGGAAATGTTTTTTTTACTCTGGCGTTGAATCGACACAAGGCTTGGGAGTGGAATTAGGTAGGCGAAAACTGCTTGCAAGCTTGCAGGATGGATTGTTCTTGTCAACCTAAGGCCTTGTCAAGTCAAGCACACTGTGTCGCGCTGATTCTATTTGGAAAGGCACACTTGTCGGCACAGTACCCACCCACCCAACTCAAACATTGACGCGAGAATTTAACGAACAGGTAATTCAAGGGGCATCATTTCCCTTCATCATAACCTTCATCATCGTCATCATCATTATCATTTTTCTTCATCATCATCGTCATTTTCACCACCAACACCATCATCATCTTCATTGTCACCATGGCAGTCATCATCATCATCATCATCATCACCACCACCACCA
>NC_068984.1:108902143-108902627 GCF_001194135.2 Octopus bimaculoides | reverse complement strand
ACCACCATCATCATCATCATCATCATCACTATCATCATTACCACCTCCACCACCACCACCACCATCATCATCATTGTCATCATTATCGCTTTCATCAACGTCATTACCATCATAGTCGTTGTCGTAGCCGTCATCATTTCTATCATCACATTATCAACATAATCGTCATCATCGTCATCACTAACATCATCCTCGTCATCATTACCATCACCATCACCATCATCATCATCATCATCATTATCGTCGTCGACATCGCAGTCGTTTTCGTCTTGGTAACTAATATCGTCTGCTAATTCATATTGCAAAAAATAAACTGAATAAAAATAAAGTCTTCTGGACACAGAGACAGATAGAAAACTGAGAAAGAGAGAATGAGACAGAGAGCAAGAGAGAGAGAGAGAGCAAGAGAGAGTGAGCAAGAGAGAGAGAGAGCAAGAGAGAGAGAGAGCAAGAGAGAGAGAGAGCAAGAGAGAGAGAGAGAGCG
>NC_068984.1:108898715-108900635 GCF_001194135.2 Octopus bimaculoides | reverse complement strand
TATATATATATATATATATATATATATGTATGTATGTATGTATAGTATTTGTATGTGTGTACACATATAGTCCTTGTATGTGTGTATGGGTATAGCATTAGCACATTTACTCATTGTACATTATTATCTTTACAGAAGTAACAGGAAATAAGATATCTACTTACATGTTAAAATGTATTTGTTTCTGATTGTTTTATTGTTCTGTTAGTGTTCGTACTGTGGATGTTTGTTTATGTTGTAGCTATTGTTCGAGCTCAGTTCAGTGGTTGTTATTGTGCTTGTGATGCTGTTGTTGTTGGTGGTGGTTATTCTCGTGAAACTTGTAAATGTTCGCAGTGTTTTATCATATACATGGATAGATGGACAGACAGATAGATAGACAGATAGATAGATAGACAGACAGACAAATAGATAGATAGATAGATAGATAGATAGATAGATAGATAGTTAGATTGATAGATAGATGTGTATGTATGTGTAGGCATGTATATTATATGCAATCTTTCTATTTATATATATATATATATATATATATACATATATATATATATGCACACACATACATACGTGTATACGTGTATATGTGTGAGACTTATAGTAACAGCATTCAGCTGCAGTCGAATGGTATTACTCTACTATATAAGTTTCACGATAAAATGGATCAATCAAATTGCATGATGTACGGCAGCAAGAGGTTTAACTCTATCTAAGATGGCGTTTCATCCCCACTCTTTCATTGTTTAATTCAGCTCACATGATTCTCTGGTAAGTGATGGTAATTTCCGACTGCAAAAAAAGCATTTCTCTCAAGATGGGTAACGTTGACTCGATGCCGGAATTCAACGTTTGTTTAATCTGATAGCAAACGTAGTTCTTACTTCACTTAAAAGTGATGTTTTCTTTTAGGTACCTAAATAACTCTTGTGTTAGATGGTGAAAGCTGATAACCCTTGAGTTACATGGTATACTTTGATAACTCTTATACTACATAAGATGTTATTTTTTATCATGTTGGCTTTTTGAGTTAGTGTACTAAATCCGTTAGCAGGAGTTAATATTACGACTTCATGTTACCTTGCTAGTCGATTATAGTTCAGTCAATTTGTAGAAATATGCTGCGTTAAATTTGAAGCTTAAATTTATTTCCATTGAGGTATGACAAGAATGTTTATTCTCTCTTGTTGAATATACAACCAGGGAGAGTAATAAATATTTTGGGGTTTTCTGTCACACATCGATGACAACACTTACTATGACCATTGTGTTTTTTTGCCTATACAACAATATTCCGTTTTATCCAGGATCTGCTCTTACCTGTCTTTCAAATACCAAATATATTTCGAAAACGATGTTTCTAGGCCTAAGCGATTTATTTCTAGGCTTAAGCGATTGGATGTGCCGCATAAAGCTAGCTTTAAAAGTTTTTGTGCTGAATCCGATATCTGATTTTACTGTTCGAATGTGCACCTACTCTGGACCTACTTCTTTTGACAGACATTTTCCGCTCAACGGGCACTTAATTGTGTATCTGAAATTACATTCGAATTAGGTTATTTTCTCTGGTGCTAATAAATTTTTAGTTGTCACTGCAGATTTACATAATGTTATCAATACAACCGTTACTACGCTTAACAGAGTTTTTACTGACGACACTGCTACAGTTGTGTGGAGTGAGAAAGTGTCTTCTCATTAGTGTTAAGGAAGGGCCTAGCTAAACATGCAGATGATGCATGTGAATCATTAGATTGAGGGGTCAATCAAAAACTTATTCAATTTTCGTGTTCTGCATTTTTGCTGTTGATTACTTAATGTACTTCAGCTGGTTAAAAACAAATGTTTTACAGATATATAAAAAGAGAGATATACATATATACATACATACATATATATATGTGTATATATATATATATATATATATAT
>NC_068984.1:108897463-108898563 GCF_001194135.2 Octopus bimaculoides | reverse complement strand
GTGTGTGTGTGTGTGTGTGTGTGTGTGTGTGTGTGTGCGTGTGTGTGTGTGTGTGTCTATGTCTGTGTGTTTATATATATTATACTGCTCCGCTATTGGTAGGATCAATAAACACTATTCCATTCGGTGAAAGGTAAATATAATTTAACATACACAGGATTTAGATTCGAGCTACAAGCAGTTTCATGCTGTAATAACACACTAAACAGGCAAGCTTGTAAATCAAGCCTTGTGCTTCTAAGCAATCTCTCAGACTCAATATAAAACATGGTTGGTCTTTTTTGAAAAGACAAAATAGGACTTGAAAAGCACAAAACAAGCAAGAAATAACGTTGTTCTTTGAGAAAATACTTTTTGCCTTTATCTTCCTCTCAACTTTTTTCGTGTTTTCTCAAAAACCAGCGTCCCTGATATATAATTGAAAAAAAAACATCATACAATGAAAGCAAGCAAGAGAAATTTTATAAAAGGTGGGGGCTCTACCATGAGTCTGTGAACGCGTGGTAGTCGTAGAGTGTCACTTCTTGTAGAACTGCATTAAAATTCTATGAGTGATTAACGAGTGAATGTGTAGTAGTGTGTAGTCTATTTTATTTTATTCCATTTATTTATTTTTTCCTTCTTTTCTCTCTCTTCTCTTTCTTTGTTTTTTTTTACTTTATATATTTATTTATTTGCTTTCTCTTTTTCTTTCTTTTCAAAATAAAAAAGGTCCTGTTCTCCATTTTTTTATACAAAACTTCACGGTCCACTGGCCGTACTGTCTTAAATTATAACAGGGAAAACTGGAAATAAAAAGAGTTAATTATAAAAAAAAACGTCCCATCTTTTTTTCTTTCAAAAGTAGACCAGTTACTTTGTATATTTGAGTCTGAATGATTGCTTGCAAACACAAGTCTTCATACATAAGTTTGCTTGTTTACTGTGTCTTCATGGCATGAAACCAATAGTAGCTCAAGTTTGAATAAACATTTTATAATTGTGACAGTTGTACTTAACTGTCATATATGAGGAAGTGAGCGTTTGTATGTACTTGAAAGAGAAAAGATAAATACAAATACACTGGCTTATATTAGCTAATATACCGTTCCTATTATATA
>NC_068984.1:108892242-108897342 GCF_001194135.2 Octopus bimaculoides | reverse complement strand
TATATATACATGTAAATATAGATATAGATGAATAGACAGACAGACAGACAGACAGACAGACAGACAGACAGACAGACAGACAGACAGACAGATAGATAGATAGATAGGTATTATGTATGTATATAGGTAAGAATATATATGGGGATGAATGTATATGTAATGTGTATATAATGCACATACAGTAGTAGTAGTAGTAGTAGTAGTAGTAGTAGTAGTAGTAGTAGTAGTAGTAGTAGTAGTAGAAAAACAAAACAAAACCTCTCGAAACCGAAACGGCCAATGAGAACGGAATTATGAAATCTATGCAGGAAACGGATGAAATGGAACGTGTAAACAAACAGCCGATCCCTGAGGAGCTGTTAGTATTAGTTGCATTATTGCAGCTTTTGTTTTTCATTGATTTTACAGTTGACACAAGATACACAATACAATTAAGCAGAAAGAAAAATGACAATATTTTTCTTGTTAACCAATTTATGTTGTTCTCTAGTTTCAACACGTTGATCTAACGCGCACACAGAGACTAACACATACCTATCTATCAATCTATCTATCTATCTATCTGTCTATCTACCTATTTGTATATATAAATACATACAGTGTACAATTAAACACATAAGAGAGATGTCTATAATAGGACATCTAACCCTCTAGAAAGAGCAGTCAAACTCCAAACCACAATTAGGGATAATTTCGAAAGGGAATGAAAAATAAAAACATTTACCATCTATTTCCCGAACCAAGGTTTCAAGCTATTTTCAGCAAAATAAAATAATTTGATTAGGTCAACTATCATCAGCAGGGAAGCCTAGATTAACACATAAAAACACATAGAAACATGCCTCGTGCATCTCTCTTATGTGTTTAAATGTACACTGTATGTATTTATATGAACAATATATAGCCTATTGACTAGTTTTTTTCTTCTCGCTAGACCACTGGTAGCAAAAAGAATTTCAAAATTTTTTTTGCTACCCTGAGATTTATTAATAATATGTGTGTGTGTGTGTGTGTGTGTGTGTGTGTGTGTATGTATATATATATGAGTGTGTGTGTATGTATGTATAAGGGTGGTGTATGAGTATGTGCAGTTAAGTTCAATGAACTTTGTTTCTATTCTCTAAAACTATATATTTGTGTGTGTGTATGTGTGTGTGTGTGTGTGTGTGTGTGTGTGTGTGTGTGTGTGTGTGTGTAAGTGTGTATATACACACACATATATATAATTTCTTAAATTGTTTCGCCTCCCTGTCGATTTTCGTGTATTTGCATTCCAGTTGTTTTATAGACTGAAATATCTCGTTACTGAAGTAGAGTAAGGCGGTTGTGTATACCACAGATGCTTGAACTGTTAAAGTAATTTTAATCAAATAGATTGAGTGAATATTGTATGATCAAACTAGGTGAGTCCTTTAACGTAGGGTTACCATCTTTTTAGCATAGTAGTAGTAGAAGTAGTAGTAGTAGTAGAAGTAGTAGTAGTAGTAGTAGTAGTAGTAGTAGTAGTAGTAGTAGTAGTAGTAGTAGTAGTATCATTATTCTTATTCTCACCGTCATAACTTAACGCATAATCATCAGCATCATAATCATCATCATCATCATCATCATCATCCTCATTATTATTATTATTATTATTATTATTATTATTATTATTATTATTATTATTATTATTATTATTATTATTATTATTATTATTATTATTATTATTATTATTATTAAGGCGGCGAGCTGGCAGAATCGTTAGCACACCGGGTGAAATGCTGAGCGATATTTCGTCTGCCGCTACGTTCTGAGTTCAAATTTCGCCGAGGTCGACTTTGCCTTTCATCCTTTCGGGGTCGATAAAAATAAGTAATCGACTCATCCCTTCCTCTCCCCCAAAATTGCTGCCTTTGTGGTAGAAATTTGAAACTATTGTTATTGTTATTTTTATTATAATTATTATTATTATCGTCATCAACATTGTTATAACATAAATAATTAAAGAAAATTCAACATTAATATATGATGCATAAAATGGTAGTTTTGTCGGGTTAGATAACTTTAATTCACAAGCAAACAAAGTGTTACACTTCTATATACTCACACAACATTTATATGTATGCGCAATATAATATTGAAATATGTATATATGTATTATACGTGTGTGTGTATGTGTGTGTATGGGAAGGTTGTGCATACACGTATGTGTACATATATATGTGTGTGTGCGCGTGCGTCTATGTGTGTATGCGTGAATGTGCTTTTGGTGCATGCATTGATACTTGTATCTCTGTATATATGTAAGGCTTCGAGCGTACGCTCCTTGTTATGTATCTATAATATATATGCATATATATACACAGTGCGTGTGTGTGTGTATATATATATATATATATATATATATATATATATATATATATATACGTACATACACATATATGCATATATGAGCATACATGTGTGTATGTGCGCATGTGCCTGTGTGTGTAAGTGTAGCTGTGTGCAAATAAACACGTCGAGGGAAGGTAAATTCAATTGCGCAATCGTTTGTAACTGGAACCAGATTGTCTATCACAATTGATGTGTGAGATTGTACACCCAATTTATGTCCAACCCGTAAACGTGTTATATATTATAGACCATCGAATTACCGCTTAAACTCTAGTCAACTGCAGATGCATGAAATTATACATTAAGGATGGCGAGAGGGAGGGACACTTATAAAGCAAATGTGAATCTCTCCAAGGGATAACAGAATGCAGATAAAGCGATGAACTAATTTTAAATATAAGTCTATATGGTCCAGATGAAATAATTAGAATTCAAATATTTATAGTATTGCTGTATGAATTTGTTAATCGCTTTCTATTCTTTCTATTCTCTGTGTTATATATGTTTAGATCTAGAATCTAGAAAATTCTTCTCCGTGTTTTAAGAGACGATAGTTCGCACTTTGTTATCGCCAACACAAGCATAAAAATAGACGGGAACGCGAATACAAGGAGCGGCAGAAAAGTATTCCATATTTTACAAGGATGTTGTTATTAAAGCTAGTGAAGTTAGACGGATAGTAATGGCGTCCTCATGCAGCTAATGTTTTACCGTGTGTTGTTTTTAGTTATCATTATGTGTTAATCCTCTGAAATGTTTATTAAGAACGGTGAATCTAAGCGGGGTTTCGCCGCACCTTGTGCGAACACATGACCGGATTGGAAAGACGCGAGCATGCGTTTAAAAAGACACCTTCGCGCGCAAACATACACACATACACACACACACACACACATAGAAACTCACACATACACACAGACTCACACACACACACATACATACATACACACACACACAGAGAAACTCACACACACACAGAGACTCACACACACACACATACATATATATATAAACGCGCGTACACATACGCACGCATGCACACTCATAAACACACATACACACGCATACACACATCAGGTACACACACGTATATACCTAAGCAAAAAGATTTTGATTAACCTTCTATACATATATTCACACATAAACATACAGATACAAATACGTACACAAAAGCCCATTCATGCTACAAAACTTGCGCATGCGCACATACACGTAGCCACGCTCATAGCCACACACGCATCCACACACACATACCCACACACAAAGTTTACCCATATACGAAGGAGCGCACATAAGCATGCGCATCCAAGCAGCCATGCACCGATAACATATACACGCATACGCAGATATATATTCATACATACGCGCATGTCCCACTCTTACGCACCGCTCTGTATACGTACGTATACATTTATACACGTACAGACAGACAGACAGACAGACAGACAGACAGGCAGACAGAGGCAGATATTCCAATACATCTTTATACACATTAAAAAGAAATATAGATGTAGTTACACTTTTTATTATATGCGCAAATATTGCAGATGTCCGTGTGTGAGTGTATCTATATATGCCGGCATATGTTTCTGAATGTGCGTGTGTGTGTGTGTGTGTGTGTGTGTGCCTGTGTCTGTGTGTGTGTCTGTGTGTGTGTGTGTAAGTATGTGTGTTTGTGTGAGTTTTAGCGTCTACATGTTCCGCCGTGTGTAGCGATACGTTTGTTTAAATATGTATGACTGTATTTCTACATACATAATTCATGTGTATATAACGAAGTTCTGGGTGTATATACGAGGAATTAAATCACAGTGGAATAATTATATCAATATTATGAAATCAAATTGCAACTTGTTAACACTGTAATCTACACACTAAATTTACACACGACATATATAATCTCACTTCAGATCATGTCGACAATAACGCGAATCCTCATAAATGCATATATAAGTATGTACATTTACATATGCATATATATGCGTATATATGTGTATATATGTGTGTGGGTGGGGGGTGTTCATTTATACATTCATATATTCTCATATATATATATATATATATATACATATATATATATATATATATATATATATATATATATATATATATATATATATATATATACATATATAGACACATATATATAAGGTTGTGTGTATACAGATCAAAAAGTATAAATCCATGTATGTATGTGTCATAATGTATGTAAGCATATGTGTATTGATACACACACACACATATACACACACATTCACATATATAATATGCATATATATAAAGATATATATGTATATAAATCTTATGCAAACATATGGTTATATGTATATATATATATTTATATGTGTGTGTGTGTTGTGGGATGTATAGGTGCATTTGCATATATGTATATATTCATATATATGTATATATGCATATACACATATATACATACGTCTGCATGTATGTATTATGTATGCACAATCCGTTGTAAATCAAAGTATAAAAAATGTCGACCAGCAAGTCAGCTAATCCATAAAAAATATGAACATACACTTGTCAGGGTGAATATAAAATTCACGTATATAAATTTGTGCGTGTTACCATGTGTTTCAATGCGTGTGTGAGTGTGCGCGTGTTTTTGTACATGTGTATAGGAGAGTGCGTGTGTGCGCGCGCGCGCGCGTGTGTGTGTGTGTGTGTGTGTGTGTGTGTGTGTGTGTGTGTGTGTGTGTGTGTGTGTGTGTG
>NC_068984.1:108888926-108891187 GCF_001194135.2 Octopus bimaculoides | reverse complement strand
ATATATATATATATATATATATATACACACACACACACGTGTGTGTGCTTGTCTGTGTGTGTGCGCGCACGTGAGTGTATAAGTAAATTATAAACCCTTCCCGTAATATAAAATGATAAACATGCTTACAGTTTGACGCTTTTACACTAAACAAGTACTCTAGAAATTATCTAAAAGTCTCCCTATCTCCAACTGAAATCCCCAGCCAACGGTTTTCTTATATACGAGGGCGTATGAAAAGTTTTGAGCCTTGAAGCCTTGTACCTTCATCAGAAGTCTTGTACCATGTTCTGTTTTTTTTGAGGCTCAAGTCGTTTCATACACCCCTCGTAACTAGACAAACATACATACACACACATAAAATGTATGCTTGTACGCACATAAAATGTATGCTTGTACGCAAAATATAAGCGGTAGCAAGCAATAATAGCGTTAAATATATAGCTAGAGAATAAGATTTATAATTATAATAGAGAGCACACGTTCCAATCGTTCCAATCCCAAGTTGAATTCCAACTGTTGACCAATTTGTCCCAAAGTTCCTATCTCGACATAAAATTAACGAAGCGAATGTCATTTATCTCCCCCTTTATGCCTGGTGTCATCTGACAAAAGCTAAGCAAGATGGCGTGAATCCGCCAAGACTCACTTGCAAGAAGTAGCAACTCAAATGTTTTTGAATCAGATTCCAATACTGGATGTTCGAGAACCAAATGAAGAGCAGATCTTCAACTGCGGGATCATTCTGATTCCAAAAAGGTATAAAATGTCTATGTGGATCAAATGCAGACTAAGTACAGGGGTCCCAGTCAGACAAAATTTTGTTTTTATTATAATAGAAATATGAAGAAAATATTATGAAACATTTTAATAGCAGCAAGCTTGTGGTTTATTTAAACACTTACCGAGTTTAAACCCTACTCTCTACATCTACCTGTGGATTATACATATGTTGAGTAACCATTATTTCGTGTTCATAAGGCGGGGGAGTGGCAGAATGGTTGGCACGACGGCGGCATTTCGGTCACCTTTGCAATTTGAGTTCAAATTCCGCTGAGTTCGATAGATGCTTTGATCCTTTTGTTGCTGATAAAATAAGTGCCACCCAGGCTTTGGATTCAATATGATCGACTACTCACACCACCGAATTTCAAGCCTTGTTCCTAGAATAGAAAGGAATATTTCGTGTACGATTTTTATTTACCCATCCTTACTATCAGATTCCCTTACAGTCACACGATTGTTTACATTGAAATATTCTGTGTGAATATATCGAGAGTGAAGTATCGTTTCTGGTTGGAACCTCCAGGTTTCCTGTCCTGAAATTGCCTGGCTAAGAGTTCATACGGGTGCAGGAACAATACCGGACACCTTGTAACTATGTTATGGTACCAACCAGCATGTTACAGAGGGTGTTTAAGAACTCAAAGGTGCATAAAACGGCAGACCCACACAATTGTGTCCCCGACTCTCTTTCCTAATAACTTCCAGAAAAATGGTTAGATTTTTAATGAAATTTTCTACAAATTCCTCTCAGATGGTGTAGATTACGATTATATCGGAATTTAACGAGAGAAAAAAAGAGAAAATTCGTGAAAGTTTACACATATATGCTGACACACACATAACATATATATTCACAAAATTTAACTTGAAATTTTGAAACAAAAATGTGATGTATGTCAATATATATATGTGTGTGCGACCTCTATATTTTCTCATCAAATTCCGATATAGTTGCAATGTACACTATCTGAGAGGTATTTGTAGAATACTTCCTTAAAAGATATCCATTTTTTCTGAAATTTATGAGAAAACTATTCCGTGGAGGGCACACTTGTGAGGGTCTGCTCAAAATATCCCCACAAACACTAAAAACAAGGTGAAGATGACTCTGACTTCACTCTAGTCTTCAGGTGTCCGGGTGCGTCCCCCGGCGCACACATTCCCTAGCCTCTAATCACCGCGAAAGGTTGAAAGAGACTGAATATTATTTGAATCGGAGGCCTTGGAGAAAACGTTTCCCATATTGTGACGTCATAATGACAATATGAAGACATATAGAACTCTCTGGACGAGAAATTTTTGAATGAATTTCATACGTAAACGCTACACGCGCACGCACACAACAGCACACACACACATATACAAACATTTACATATATAGTGTATGCATTTACGTTAATGTGAGTCTGTGTGTGTGTGTGTTGGTGTGTGCGTGTGTGTGTGTGTGTGTGTGTGTGTGTGTGTGTGCGTGGGGG
>NC_068984.1:108884364-108888427 GCF_001194135.2 Octopus bimaculoides | reverse complement strand
CAGTATTATATATATCCAACACGGCCGATCTTAACAATCGGTAATTAGGCAGCGATTTAGGCAATGTATCACCAAAAAGAAAGACTGTAATTGTCATTAAATATGACAGAGGGTTTAAATATGACAATGTCAGGTGGTATATATATATGTGTGTGCGTGTGTGTGTGTGTGTGTGTGTGTGTGTGTGTGTGCGTGGGGGGGATTTCTGTGCAACATTTTATGGTTGCAATCTAATCTCACACACCCCATTTTTGTTCCCGCTCAGTGGTACCCAACATAATGTTCAATATTTAGTACGAGATTTTTTCTCTCTTTTCTATCCATTTCTCTATCCTTCTCTTCCCCACTCTTATGCGCAAAACCTTACCCATCTATTTCTATCTGCCTCTCTATCTGTCTGCTGCCTTTCTCTATTTACTACCTTCCATTTCTTCCTCTGTCCATCTCTGTCAACTAACTACTGTCTATCTTTATTCCCTTTTTTTGTTCTGCACTCCCTCTTTCTTCGTACTTGCTCTTCCCCAGCCTTCTCTACTCCACTCTGTCTCCCTTTGTTCAATCTTTGGGACCAAAAAACCATCCAATTTTGTTGTCACTCATCTTTTTTCTATTTGACCAGCGCGTAGGTAAGACATGTATTTTGTTTCATCTCCTGCCTAACATTCACTTCAGACATCCAGTTTATCTTTTCACTTTTCATTCTTTTCTTTCCTACTATCTTTCTTATTTTCAAGCCCATCTTTCTATCCTTCTCCTGAGCCCTTTCATCGTACCTTTTGAACACAAGCACCACTCTATTCTTTCTTTTTTGTTAGTTTTCATCGCGTAGTATCCCACATTCTGAAATACTTGCAACTTCTATTTTTACTGCTTGTGTTTGCTTCGCTTGGTATATTTCCAAAATTAAACATTTTAATATACAAAATATACTTCACATTATTACATATACTACAGGTGCAGGAGTGACTGTGTGGTAAGTAGCTTTCTTACCAACCACATGGTTCCGGATTTATTCCCACTGTTTGTATGGCACCTTGGGCAAGTGTCTTCTACTATAGCCTCGGGCCGACCAAAGCCTTGTGAGTGGATTTGGTACATAGAAACTGAAAGAAGCTCTTCGTATATATGTATATATATATATAAATGTATGTGTGTGTATATGTTTGTGTGTCTGTGTTTGTCCCCCCAGCATCGCTTGACAACCGATGGTGGTGTGTTTACGTCCCCATAATTTAGCAGTTCGGCAAAAGAGACCGATAGAATAAGTACTAGGCTTCTAAAGATTAAGTCCTGAGGTCGATTTGCTCAACTAAAGGCGGTGCTCCAGCATGGCCGCAGTCAAATGACTGAAACAAGTAAAAGAGTAAAGAGTAAAAAGAGTATACGTTAATGCAAAAAATGTTTTTATTGACCATGTTCAAAATGATTGCAACATCAATGGAAAGTTCAACACAGACTCGCTAAGGTAGTTACGAAAGCTATCAAGACCAAAGGAAAAACTGATGAATGGAGTCTTGTTTCATTAGGACAATGCTTCAGTACACAAGTTTGGTTTCAATGGCTGCTGTGCGCGACTGGCTTTGAACTGGTTGATTACCCTCCCTACGTTAGTGATTTGGTTCCATTTTATTATCATCTGTTTCCCATCATGAACAAACACTCAGCTGGGCACCAGTATCGCTGTGATGTGATGACGTCTAACCCGTTGTTGATAAATATTTTGACCAACAGGGTAGCGTCTTCACCAGCGCGATACAAGCACTACAACTACTGATGGAAGTGTATGGACAGTAAGAGGACCTACGTTAAAATATGGACTTTATTTGGTCACATTCCATGAGAGTATGAACATTTCAGCCGACCCTCATAATAATAAAAATTATTATTATAACTGCATTTGTCTTAATGTTAACAATGAAAAAATCCACTTTTATGTAAAAAAATGTTTGAACCTGGGTTTGCACCACCTTAGCAAATTTTGTTCCCGGGCCACTGCATACATATATACATACATACATACATACATACATACATACATACATACATAGGCGCGGGAGTGGTTGTGTGGTAAGTAGCTTGCTTACCAACCACATGGTTCCGAGTTCATTCCCACTGCGTGGCACGTTGGGCAAGTGTCTTCTACTATAGCTACGGGCCGACCAAAGCCTTGTGAGTGGATTTGGTAGACGCAAACTGAAAGAAGCCCGTCGTATATATGTATATATATATGTGTGTGTGTGTGTGTGTGTGTGTGTGTGTGTGTGTGTGTCTGTGTATGTCTGTGTGTTTCTGTGTCTGTGTCCCCCCAACATCGCTTGACAGCCGATGGTGGTTTGTTTAGGTCCCCGTAACTTAGCGGCTCGGCAAAAAGTGACCGATAAAATAAGTACTAGGCATCCAAAGAATAAGTCCTGGGATCGATTTGCTCGACTAAAGGCGGTGCTCCAGCATGGCCGAAGTCAGATGACTGAAACAAGTAAAAGAGTAAAAAGAGTAAAGAGAATATACAGTACATACATAAAATTTAAGCATTTGATTAAAATGTTTAAAACATTAATTAAAATTGACATCGGAAAATAATGGAAAGCAAATTCGATCCACGAAAGTGGAAAGGGGCAATAATTTTTTGTTTATTTCGTATAATTTCTTCGTGAGCGATCGAACTCACCCCCGTAACTGACATGGACGCTTATTAGAAATCGTTAACTTCTTGGTTAAAAATCTCGTTTCAAATTAACGTGCGACTGAGGCAACATTACTACGCTGGTTGGTACTTTTGACAGATGTTCTCAGATAAGAGCCACGCTCAGTGAATGGAAGTGAGTAAACGAAAACTGTAAGAAACCGGGGTATTGGACTACACCTCTTTGACAGTAGCAGGCTTAATGTATTGCCCTGTTTAACACCACTACCTTATTAATAGATATCTTGACCTACATTTACTCTGTTGCAAGCTTTCGTACTGGGTTTCCCATTCGAGAATAAAAATTCCTCGCGTAGATGAGCTGTTTTCTATTCCAACAAACAAATTTTGGTCTTTTTCCACAACTTGTTCAGTATTTTCTGAGGCCTTCCAAAATAGGTCATAGATGGCGCCCTTGTTTTTTCAACTAACATATTTAGCTCCATACCGTAAACATTAACTCTAGGATTTCACAATGTGGGTCTTTTTATATATTATTCTTTCATTTTCGTTTTATTTGGGGTTTCATTTCATTGTTTATAATTCTGTACTAATGCTACAAGTTCATCAATGTCAACACTTTACATTTATTATCAATGTGGTTCACATATATTTGCTATTCTACAGACCGAACACACTCTTCTATACCAGGAAGACATTAATGTGGAAATGTGAAATACAAGACGTTAAGTATATGGATAAGAAATATGGTCATGATGTTTCTCAATCCTCAGGTTGTGTGTGTGTGTGTGTGTGTGTGTGTGTGTGTGTATGTGTGTGTGTGTACTTCGTGTTTGTGCCTATATAAATGTACAAATAATTATGAATAGTTTTGTGTCTATATATCGTATTTATTCATATGTAACTTCTTATTGTACGTGATGTGAGCCTTTGTGTATATGTATGCATGTGTGAATATATATATATATATATATATATATATATATATATATATATATATACATTTTTATATATACATATACTTGTATTCATATTCATGTGTGAGTGAATGGATGTCTGTGTGTATACTAGTAGATATACATATATACGTATGTGTGTGTGTGTGTGTGTGTGTGTATTTATGTAGTTATGCTTGAATATACATAAAACATGTGTTCGTATATATATACATGTGCATTTATATACTTATATATATATATAATATGTATAATATATATAATATACATATATATATATATATATATACATGCATACATATATATATGCATATAAATATCCAATTATGGTAGATAGATAGATAGATAGATAGATAGATAGATAGATAGATAGATAGATAGATAGATAGATAGATAGAGAAAAAGAAGAAGAAGAAGAAGAAGAAGAAGAAGAAGAAGAAGAAGAAGAAGAAGAAGAAGGAGG
>NC_068984.1:108883323-108884156 GCF_001194135.2 Octopus bimaculoides | reverse complement strand
AGGAGGAGGAGGAGGAGGAGGAGGAGGAGGAGGAGGAGAAAAGGAAGAAGAAGAAGAAGCTAACGAACAAAAGTACCAATACCAACAACAAAGAGTCTAGACAAGTGAAATAGTTTCTCAGTATACATGTTCTACTAAAAGCACGGCAACACTGCATCCTCAACCAGACAATTATTAATGGTGCTGTTATGGTAAACATTACGGACTGTTAGACGGCTTCCAATGACAAAGATCATAACCAGATACCTTCTTTAGTAGCAGGAGAGTTTGTACAGCGAGTTGTGTTATATGTTCTCTTCGCTAGTTGCCAATGGTTCGTTGACGTTAGCGTAGTGTCGTGTGACTGATGGTAAAGCGATCTAAACGAGACGGCTTCTTTAAGAATGTGATGCAAGTTTAGCGGGTAATAATGAGAGTCAACGAAAATCGACTCCTTTTTCAGTGAGACTTCCAAAGTACAAAGCTGTTTCGTTTCGTTTCGTTTCCTAACAAGGAAGTGTTGTGTCTATAAATAAATGCATTTCGTTAGGAATTAAAGTATTTACACTTTTATATACGTACTAACACACATACACGTATACATATATGTAAGCATGTATGTATATATGTATGTATATATTTGCGTATGTATGCATGTATGGAAACGTGTATATACATGTATACATAACGTTATAGAGGAAAGATGACTTAGGAATGTACGGGTGTTTATCTTTAGACTTCTTGCAGATATATACAACACACACACACGCGTATATCTAAGTGCCTCGTTATATATGTATGTATGTGCGTATGTCTATGTGTGTATACATATGTATATATATATATATATATAT
>NC_068984.1:108882004-108882648 GCF_001194135.2 Octopus bimaculoides | reverse complement strand
GATAGATAGATAGATAGATAGATAGATAGATAGATAGATAGATAGATAGATAGATAGATAGATAGATAGATAGATAGATAGATAGATAGATAGATAGATCGGCTGTATTTGGTATTCTTGAAGGTGTCTTTCAACGTCTTTATCCACTCGATCGACCAAAATTTCTTTGTTAAAACACGTCTGATATTCTCCAACGATTTTAACGTGGGATATAGGCTGACTTGAAGATTTATTCACACATGTTAACTGCTTCATTGCTTTACCATAATGTTGATATCTTTTGGTAGACAAGGCTGCATTACATTTTAATAAATCTTCTGAATGTTTGAATCGCAGCCTTCCTTCAAGTATTTCAGGCTTGTAGCCGTTCGTACCATTTAAAAACTGCGAGTCGTTCGTCTTCATCTCAATAGAATATTTTGTTTGGATTGAGTTTATTTAGTTCTCAAGTTTCAAGAATATGTATTAAAAAATACCAATTTACAAAACACACACAGACATACACACACACACACAGATAGATAGGTAGATAGATAGATAGATAGATAGATAGATAGATAGATAGATAGATAGATAGATAGATAGATAGATAGATAGAGAAAGAGAGAAAGAGACAGAGAAAAGGTATATATATATATATATAT
>NC_068984.1:108880491-108881801 GCF_001194135.2 Octopus bimaculoides | reverse complement strand
ATTCAAATAAAATTGGATAGAATGGAAACAAACGAAAAGAAAATTTATATTTACAAGTGTGTGTGTGTGTGTGTGTGTGTGTGTGTGTGTGTGTGTGTGTGTGTGTAGATACATAAATATATATAAAGACACATAAATATTCAAATATATCTTTTATTTAACATATTTCTTCATCGTATGACCTTCGCCATCGTGAAGCTACAAATTACAATGAAGGAATAATTTCTGATTAAATTATAAACATTTCTATCTATGTTTTAGTTATTTGTATTAAATGCTATTAGTTTTTCAATGTACAATGAAACGTGTTTGTGTGGGAGTGGTGCACGCGCATGCGTGTGTGTGGATATTTCAATTCATCCAAATGCAAAGTACTTTTTCTCTGAGAATACCGAATTATTATTTATCGATACTAATATTGGTTTCAAATTTTGGCATAAAGCCAGCCATTTCGGGTTTGGGGGTAAATTGATTATATCGACTCCAATGATCAACTGGTACTTATTTTATCGACGTCGACAGGATGAAAGGCAAAGTCAACCTCGGTGGGAATTGAACTCAGAACACGAAGAAAGATGAAATGCCGGTAAAAAAATTTTGCCCGGCGCGCTAACGACTCTGCCAACTTGCCACATCTTTGGTACCAATATTGATAATATTACTAAGGCGCAACTTTAAATTTTTTTTGATAAAAATAAATGAGTATTGTACGTGTTTTCTTTTTTCATAACTGTATACCTACTTTTGCACCACCCTGTGTATAGTTAGATTTAATTTAAGAAATTCTTTCTTCATAAATCTTTTACCTTTTATCCTTTACGTCCGTCTGTCTGTCCGTCTGTCTGTCCGTCTGTCTGTCCGTCTGTCTGTCCGTCCGTCTGTTTCAGTCAATAGACTGCAGCCAAGCTGCAGCAGGGCCTTGAAGAATTTTTCGTCGAATGAATCGAGCTCATGAGATTTTAGAGCTTGGGGTTTCCAAGTTGCATTTGTTACATACACAATCATAAGTGGAAGAAGAAAGTTATTATAAATGTAGATGTATTTATATAACTAACAAATCTACCCATCTACGATGGAGGCATACAGGTGATTTATTAATACAAAACTCAATATCTACTAAATAATCATACTTTTTCACATTTTTTTCGCTAAAAGCCTTCCTGATTACCTCCTTCGTAATCCCGAAAAGCATCATGACCATTCGTCCAGCCGTTTGACCGTGAAGAAGGAACAGACAGACAAGACAGACAGACAGACAGACAGACAGATAGACAGACGGACGGACGGACAGACAGACAGACAGACAGACG
>NC_068984.1:108873780-108880478 GCF_001194135.2 Octopus bimaculoides | reverse complement strand
GACGGACAGACAGACGGACAGACAGACGGACAGACAGACGGACAGACAGACGGACAGACAGACGGACAGACAGACGGACAGACAGACGGACATAACGCCCCATTATAGTAAGATTTATAGTCGCAAGGTGTTATGTACTTTTGGCACAGTAAACGGCATGTAAACTGACCCAGTGAAACGAAGCGGAAGTCACAGTGTGCATGTTTTGCAATATTGACAATCGCACAGTTGAAGTTTTGCTTGGTTTGGAACTAGACTTCGGAGCCAGTGGTTAGTGTGAAGCTATTAATGAAGAAACAGGTGTACTATAAATTATGCATCAAGCGCACTTGCAAGTGAGCTAGACTGCTTTGAACTAATTGGTGCCAGAGATCTGAAAGTATGAAAGGCAAAGTCGACCCCGGTGGCAATTGAACACAGAACGCAAAGACGGACGAAATGCCGCCAAGCATTTTACCCGGCGTGCTAACAATTCTGCCAGCTTAATAACGAAATAAATACTATAAACTATTCGACAATGTATTATAAATTATAAGTTGAAATATTTCTGTCGGTTTCTGTTGATGTCTCCTATCTCAAAGTGGAATTCTATATTCTTCTGGTTGCCCACTCTATTAGTAGACATTGTAACTAATTCCCAAAATGGTAGATAAAAAGGGCACAGACGGGATATAACAGTACACAGTAGATGTGTCCCTCGTCATATCTGATCGTTTTTAACCATACCACTTACTCTTAAACGCTGTTGCATTAAGTACCTACTGACCTTGAATCCCCGTCAATCTTAATAATCTTCTTTATCAGATGAGCTGGCTGGAGCAACAATAAGTAAAGTGCCTTGCACAAGAAAACAACACATCTCCCTGATTAGAATTCAAGCCCAAGAAATTATTATCTTGAGCCCAGTTAACAAACCACAAGAACACGCGCCTTTTCAATATGGCGAAATACCCATTCAGATATATCCCTGATATTTTTGGCACTGGTATATGGGATATGCTAAAGCGGCGAGCTAACAGAATCGTTGGTACTCCGGTCAAGATGATTAGCAGCATTTCGTCCACCTGTACGTTCTGAGTTCAAATTCCGCCGGGGAATTTCATCTTTTCGATAAGTAAGTGCCAGTCGAGCGGTGGGATCGATGTTATCGACTTAACTCCATCCCTGAAACTGCTGACCTTGTGCCAAAATTTGAAACCAATATATGGAATGTATAAGTATACGTATTCATACGTATGTGTGGTTAGGTTCGCATGTGTAAACATTCATATGTATGCATATAAACATATGTATAAATGTACGATTATATATATATATATATATATATATATATATATATATATATATATATATATATACATATATATATATTTTTTATTCTTTTATTTGTTTCAGTCATTTGACTGTGTCCATGCTGGAGCACCGCCTTTAGTCGAACAAATCGATCCCAGGACTAATTCTTTGTAAGCCTAGAACTTATTCTATGGGTCTTTTTTGCCGAACCGCTTAATTACAGGTATGTAAACACACCAACATCGGTTATCAAACGATGGTGGGGGGACAAACAGACACACAAACATATATATATTCGACGGGCTTCTTTCAGTTTCCGTCTACCATATCCACTCACAAGGCTTTGGTCAGCCCGAGGTTGTAGTAGAAGACAGTGGGACTGAACCCGGAACTATGTGGTTGGTAAGCAAGCTACTTACCACACAGCCACTCCTGCACCTATATATATATGTGTGTGTGTGTGTGTGTGTATGTGTGTGTATGTATTATTTTGTCAGTCAGCTAATAAACATATTTTGATATTTTGATCCAAAAAAATATACAAGCAAAAAACCACGTTATGCGTCAGTTTTGCAGCGATGGTGCAAATCAGTTACCACTAGCTTCCTTGCACGATAAATCTTGTAACATCCACGTTACACATGCGGATATAATAGGAGTGAAAGGAAAAGCAAAAGACTAACGCGCGCAAAAAAAGAACAAAACAAAATGGCCGATCTCAAAAACAGCCCCGAAGCCTTCATGACAATAATTATATAAATAGGCAATCTGTCTATACAGTATATATATCGTGATTTATGTTCAAAGAAGACGAAATTGTGTATTTCCTATATTTGCTGATATGTTCTAAACTGTCATATTTCTTTGTAATCGATATAACAGCAGATGTGTTCGACTAAAT
Source organism: Octopus bimaculoides (assembly GCF_001194135.2). Classification (NCBI taxonomy): domain Eukaryota; kingdom Metazoa; phylum Mollusca; class Cephalopoda; order Octopoda; family Octopodidae; genus Octopus; species Octopus bimaculoides. The sequence continues at coordinate 108,878,284 of NC_068984.1, read as the reverse complement.
ACACCAGAGTAATTAATTAAACAAAATAGTTTTGGCGGGGAAAGTTAAAACAGTAGTTTCCCTCTCTCTCTCTCTGTGTGTGTGTGTGTGTGTGTGTGTGTGTGTGTGTGTGTGTGTGTGTGTGTGTGTGTGTGTGTGTGTGTGTTTGTGTGTGTGTGTGTGTGTGTGTGTGTACGTGAGTATATACGTGTGTGTGTGCATATATGTATGTATATGCGTATGTATAAATATATATATATATATAAATGTATGTGTATAAGTATACAAAAAAATGTAAATATATGTGTATGTAGATATATATATGCATGGCGAATGAGATTTGTCACTACTTCCTAATTATTATTATTATTATTATTATCGTCGTCGTCGTCGTCATCATCATCATCATCATCATCATCATCATCATCATCATTATTATTATTATTATTATTATTATTATTATTATTGAGTAAGAGAGCAGTGCTTGCTATCAAAGTGACACCGGTGTAAAATATACGAAGCCCAGTATATCCATCATGACTAACTGTTTGATAAGGGTATCCCAGGCACATGCATCACAACCATATATGCACGACATGGTGATCTCATATCAAGATTAACAGCACCTGACCTTGCAGGTGGGACCCAGTTAGAATTTTCATCATATCGAGTAGCCCGTCCTACTGTAAAGGTCCCTGAATAAGGGTTGTTTAAGGATGTTGAACGAAACACCCATGTTTCCAGAGGTGAATTATTCAAACCCCAAAGAATTCCTCTCAACACATGGTTCTGATGTTTCCCCACTACTTTTGCTCGTGATCAGAGATCCACATATTGTCAGCGACAAAGAGACATGCTCAACTGGTTAAGGTCAAACAACTGACAAGCAAATCTGTGGTATTAACAGAATATTTGCTGTAGCCCATCTTTTATACCAAGACAAAACATGAGAGTCACTTATTATTATTATTATTATTATTATTGTTATTGTTGTGGTTGTTGTTGTTGTTGTTGCTGCTGTTGTTGTTATTGTTATTATTATTATTAATATATGCTTGACTTTTCCTTTGTATTTGTACGAGCTAGCTCCAAGTCTCACCCATAGACCTCATGAGACAAGTTAGAAGTTCATGCTGGTGCTATGCCTAGGGTATCATATACTTAGTTTTGCACATAGTATTGTTCTAGAGAATGCTAAAGAGAACATAAGAAAATTATGGGTTTGTTTTTTGAATTTGAGATTACATAGGCAGTATTTTACGTAGGATATGGGCAGTTCCCATAAGCACTCTCATTTAAATTTCTGTCATTTGGGGGTTTCCTGGTATCTAAGCTAGGTAGCAATCAGCACCTTTTGCTATCATTCCTAGGGCATCTATAACAACAGGCATTGTTTTAGTCTTGACGTTTCATATTTTGTCAATTTCTATTTCAAAATCTTTACACATTAGGAGGCATGATTTTTGTCTGAAATCTTTCAATATAGATTCGCATCTATCTTTTTGTCAGTTTGAATGGTGAAGTTCCAGAGGAGTGAGATGTGATCATTTTCAAGCACTGGAGGTGGTTTGAGTTCCCACCAGTTTTGCAAATTACCCAGTGAATATATTGTGCTGCTGTATCATGTCTGTTGAGATATTCTGTAGGGGCAAGAAGACTGCACACAGAGATAACATGATCAATGGTTTCATTTTGTTGTTTGACATACACGACATGTTGGGCTACTGCCATTCTTTAATATGCTGGCCTGATAGTTTCTTGTAGGTAGGCATTGGTCTTGGACTGCTATAATCCTTCCTGTTTCTGATTTTAAGCCAGAAGACACTAACCATTGATGGGTAATAGCTTTGTCAACATCGGCACTATTAGCTCTCTTTGAGTATTTGCCTTTGAGATGTTTTTTTTTCTTGCCATTTATCAGTAAGAATATCTAAGGCAGCAGTTTTAGCACGGGTTTTCATACGCTTAGCTTTTTCTGTGCTCGTTTCTAGTACGCCTAATTCTGGAATTTGCTGTATTTGGGATTCACTTAGATATTCCTTTGCCTGTTTTGTTACTGAGTATGATGTTTTCTTGTTTTAATGCTTTGAGACAAATTTTAACATCCAGTCATCAGAGATTTTCAGTTAGGTGTCTAGGCCAGTTGTGGCAATCTTCATTGTTAATTCCAATTGTAAAAGTCCACGGCTACCCTCTTTTCTTGGAAAGTAATGTCGTTCTGTATCTGCCTCAGGGTGGTGTATTCTATGCATTGTCAACAATTTTCGTATTTTTCTGTCAAGATTACATACTTCAGTAATTGACCACTTAATGATATTGAAACTGTAAGTCACGACTGGTATGGCTAAAGTATTGATCGCTTCGATCCTGTTTTCTGCATTCAGCTCTCTCTTGAGTATTGCCCTTACTCTGCGATAACATTCTCTTCTGACCCCTTCCTTCATCACTAAATGTTTGATTCTGTCCCCTTCAAATACCCGTAGGTATTTGTAGCTCTCCGCTGGTTCTAATTCCTTTATGGCATTCTGATGGTCAAGATTAACATCGGATGTTTCTGTCATTTTTCCTTTGATAAAGGCAGCTTTTGAACATTTATCGAGACCAAATTGCATCCTGATGTCATCACTGAATTGTTTAACAATCACTACTAAACTCTGTAGTTGTTGGTCATTTTTGACAAAGAGCTTTAAATCATCCAGATAAATGAGATAGTTTATATTTTTATCAAATATTTTATAACCGTATTGTACATCACTGAGCAATTTCGAGAGAGGTATTAACGCTAGACAAAAGAGGAGTGGTGATAGAGACACCATGGAAAATGCCACATGAAATTCTTACATCTCCAGCATTAAGAGATTCATTGTCACTGTTCAAAGTCAGTGTGGTTCTCCATGATCTCATACTTACAGACAAGAAGTTTCGCAAAGTAGGCGCTATTTTAAACATTTCCAGACATTTCTTAATCCAGTTATGTGGTTGACTATCAAAAGCTCTTTTATAGTCTATCCAGGTTATCGACAAGTGTTTGTGTCGTTTGAGGCAAACTTCCAAGACCATCTTATTGATGAGTAGCTGATCTTTACAACCATAGGACCCACGTTTACATCCTTTTTGCTCATTAGGGAATATGCCACTTTCTATTACAGAACTATAAGTATATTCAGTCAAGACTGATTTTAGAATTTTATACATTGTTGTTAAGCAGGTTATGGGACTATAATTTTTTGATTCATTTGTTTCTTCATGTTTTTTGGAAGTAGGAATGTTACACCATTAACTAGCCAAGAGGGAATTACACTGGATCGTTGCAAGACATTGTTGTAAAGTTTTGTCAGCAGTTCATGGCTGTTAGGAATTTTATCCTTTCCTGGAGACTTCCATTTGCTTGACTACCTTAGTCATTCAGCGAAACCAGGATTTCCGACAAACGTGATCTAGTCCCCGTTATTGACAATTTCGAGATCTTAGTCGGCCTGGAATGGTGGGGTTGGAAGTGCTGTTTAGGAAAAACCTGGATCTAGAGGTACGCTCTTCCTGAACCCGGAAGGTAATTTGGTGGTCCTGAATGTAAGCAATAGCAAAGGTGGTCTTTCAGATTAGTTGCTGTGTACGCCCCAACTGAGGTGGGGCAGCCAGAGTTCTTCAGACGTTTGGCGGTTTTACTTGGGACATCTCTCTCTTTAGTTCTAGTGGGCGATTGGAACGCCATTTTGGATGCAACACATGGATAGGGTGGGATAGCCAATAGGAGAGTGAGGTTTAAAAGCCTCACAAATCTGCTCAGTCGTTTCCAGTTGGCTGACAGGTGCCGACTGGACTTCCCGAATGCGCCAGTGTAGTCATGGGCAAACTGCACCGGGTCTTCCAGATCGTATTTAGGATATTCTGTAGGGCAGTAGATAGAAGTAGCATAGGTTATCCACCATTCAAAGTCGTCGGCTACACATACCACAAATTTGTGACCTGCACGGTCGACCTAGATAGATAAGATCCGCAGATAGGGCCCCGGATACTGGAAACTAAACGCGTCTAGTGTGTATATGTGTGTGTGTGTGTGTGTCCATAACATCGCTTGACAACCGATGCTCATGTGTTTACGTCCCCGTAACTTAGCGGTTCGGCAAAAGAGACCAGGCTTACAAACAATAAAGTCCTGGGGTCGATTTGCTCGACTAAAGGCGGTGCTCCAGCATGGCCGCAATCAAATGACCTATAAAAGAATACAATAAAATAATAAAAGGAAACACACACACACACACACACAGGGAGACATATATACACACATACACACACACACATACACAGATACAGAGACAGTGACGGAGATAATATATTTCTTTTTACACGCAATTTCTATTTCTCAAGCTTACAATCTAACTCTCGATTTCACTGCTACATACATACATACATATATACATACAGTATATATATATATATATGTGTGTGTGTATGTGTGTATATATATATATATATGTGTGTGTGTGTGTGTGTGTATGTATATGTATGTATATATATATATATA
>NC_068984.1:108872508-108873398 GCF_001194135.2 Octopus bimaculoides | reverse complement strand
CTTCTTCTTCTTCTTCTTCTTCCTCTTCTTCTTCTTCTTCTTCTTCTTCGCCTTCTTCTTCTTGTTCTTCCTCTTCTTCAGACCCAGGCAAACAAATCATGTATTTTAAAAACAAAAGGTATAAATATTCATGACAGATGCGGGGTGATATCGGTGTTTGATTTTTAGTTTTTCCGAAAATAAAAATTGAAGAAAGAAAGAAAGAAAGAAAGAAAAAAAATAACAAAACAAAATGAAACTAAAACCAAAAAAAAAAAAAAATTATGAAATTTACAAATAATATAAAAACAATCCAAAATAATAATAATTAAGATAACAACAAAATCAAAAACACAAACGAACATTCAAATAAGACAAAAACTTTGGAAAGAATATGTCTTTGTTCATTTCGAGATTAAATTAAAATCTTACTAATTCTATCATTTAACCTTTATCTTTATTTTGGTTTCTAAGCTGTTTTACTTTCATTTCATAACCAAATCTAAGTTTTCGACGTTGTCGGCGACGTTGTGGCTATCTTTATTGTCGTTGTTCTTCTTGTTGTAGCTCTTTTCTTTCCGTCTTCTTCTTCTTCTTGTTTCTCTTCCTTCTGCTCTTCATTTTCATCATCATCATCATCTTCGTCATCATAAACAACAGCAGCAGTAGCAGCGTTCTTTTTTTTTTTTTTTAGTTCTCCGACTCATCTCCTATCGTTACTGTTTCGTTGCTCTTCTTCTTTTTCTTCTTCTTCTTCTTCTTCTTCTTCTTCTTCTTCTTCTTCTTCTTCTTCTTCTTCAATTTCTTCCTTTTCTTCACCTTTTTTTTCTAAATCATGTTTCTTATCAGTCAACAATGATACCAAAGATAGTGGCGATGGTAGTGGTGGCGATGGTAGTGGTGGCGATGGT
>NC_068984.1:108871610-108872288 GCF_001194135.2 Octopus bimaculoides | reverse complement strand
GGAGGAAAAGGAGGAGGAGGAAAAAGAGGAGGAGGAAAAGGAGGAGGAGGAAAAGGAGGAGGAGGAAAAGGAGTAGTAGTAGTAGTAGTAGTAGTAGTAGCAGCAGCAGCAGCGGCATTAATAATATTCTCATTACCATCATCTGCATCGCCATCATCGGTCACTTCCCACCTTGATCCTCCTCCTCCTCCTCTCCTTCTTCACTTTCATCATCATCATCATCATCACCATCATCACCATCGTCGTCACCGAACTCGCCATCATCATGGCCGTTGTTGTCATCGCCTTATTTGTTTCCGTTTGTTTCGTTGTTTTTGTTTTTCTTTTTCTATCCAGCAATGTCTTCACCACCAACTGCTGTAGTTATTACAATAAACAACCACATCAACATCATCAAACAACAAACAATAACAACAAGCAACAATGTTCATTGTCATGCATATTTTCCGAGAGAACTTTTATCTTTTTTTGAAGGGATATTTTTCTTTCCTTCTTTCTTTCTTTCTTTCTTTCTTTCTTTCTTTCCATATCCTTTATTTTTTCCTGCGTTTGTTCTATTATACTTTTTTTTCCTGCATGTGTATACACGTGTGTGTGCTTGTGTTCATGTATGTGTTCGTGTAATCTACACCATACAACGTGTGTATGTATGTATATACATATATATATATATATATA
>NC_068984.1:108867619-108868608 GCF_001194135.2 Octopus bimaculoides | reverse complement strand
ATTATTATTATTATTATTATTATTATTATTATTATTATTATTATTATTATATATAATACAAAATGGGGCAATAACGTAAAACATCCAGACAGACAATACAAAGAAAACAAGGACGGAAAAAACGGAGAATGTTAAATAAATACAAATAATAGGACATAACAACAGGTGTTTTTCGACTAAGGACGAATTAAAATAAGCTGGCGTGTGTGGAACTAAGGCCTTACGGCAGGTATACAAGATTTCACAGGCATAGGGAAGAATATAGATGTTGCACGGACGACAGCTGAACCAAGAAAGAAAGATTAGGCTTGGCCGAACACCGGTCACGTGGGAAGAGAAGAGCGGTAGATGCAGAGGGACAGAAGAATTAAGGTGGGGCAAGAAAAAATGACAGGGACACAGTGAAGTGAAAAGAGGAGGGAAATTGAGCAAGAAGAGAAGGCAGGGAAATATGAGAGAGGGGGGACGAAAGAACGAAGAGTGGAATGAACGAATAAGCGTGAAAGGGCTGATAGAAAGAAATAATAGGGTCGTACAAAATTTAGATAAATATATACTTACATATAAGAGACCAAAGTGTACGTACGCCGCTATATATATATAAAATACAAAATGGGACAAGAACGCGAAACATCCAGACAGTTAGGTGATACAAAAAAGTGACAACAAAACATCTCTTTTGCCGAACCGCTAGTTTACGTGGACGTAAACACACCAACATTAGCTGTCAAGTGATGGTGGGGGGACAAACACAGATACATAAATACATATGATTGACCGTTGACTGAACACTATTCAATTTTTTTTCTCCGTGTTTTTCTCCTTGTCTCCGTATTCTTTCTGTTGAAGAGCGTAGCTCGAAACGTCAAAGACTTTCCGTATGCCCGAGCGTCATACTAATATATACTTTTGTTATTTACACCACCTGTCCTCGTCTGTTGTTATTTTTTGTATATTCTCCTACATATATATATATATATATATATATA
>NC_068984.1:108865243-108865809 GCF_001194135.2 Octopus bimaculoides | reverse complement strand
ATATATGCACAGTAACATACGATTTCACAGCTGCTCATAATACTTACGTTGTTCTCTACGCCAGTTTTTGCTCCACCCCCTCATCCCTCCATCCAACTGCTAAAATACGTCCATCTTAAGAAAATACGTTCTCAGCAAAGCGTCAATGACTTGAGTATGTCTCTTAGGTCTGTCTATTTCACTGTCACTCTGTGTCTAGCTATCAATCAAACCCTACAACACATTAACTGACAACGATCGATGCCTAGATACAGGGAACAATAGAAATAAGGCAACAATGAGAAACATACACTCGAGCAACAAGACATATACAAACACACACGTGCGCGCGAGCACACATGTACAGAGTCAGACGGAAGCATATACGCATTTGCATATATGGATATGCGTACGTACGTTTGGGTACAGGCAGGTGTGCATGGCTGGTGTGCATGGCAGGTGTGCTGCGTGTTCATGTGTGGTATGTGTATATGTATATATATATGAATATATATTTTTATATACCTGCATTTACATATATTCATCTCTCTCTTTCACTATCTCTTTCTCTCTCTCTCTCCTTCATT
>NC_068984.1:108861256-108864971 GCF_001194135.2 Octopus bimaculoides | reverse complement strand
TGTGTGTGTGTGTGTGTGTGTGTGTGTGTGTGTGTGTGTGTATGTGTGTGTGTGTGTGTATGTGTGTGTGTGTGTACGTGTGTGTGTGTGTCTGAAGAGAGAGAGCTAAATATATAGATAATGTATGTAAGCATTTATGTACGCGTGTGCACATTTGTGAATGTAAGTATGTATGCATGCATGTGCGTATATACGAATGATATATGCTTGTATGTGTGCATTTGCACATTTGTATGTGTGTGTCTATATGTGTGTGCATATGTACGTGTGTATGTCTGTAGTTTGTTACTGAAGCCTATTGTGTTTCCGGGGTTGTTGGTAAAAGATCTACAACCGCTACGGCTTCAACGAGTGAATTAAGAACGAACTCTCTCTTGCCAAAAGTCCACCACTACACATGTTATTCCTTGGATAACAGTAAATTTAGATCCTTGCCACTTTACAGCTCATTAAACGTAATAGCGATTTGGAGGCAAAGGAATCACAACTGAATTTGGAGAAAATTCTTCTGCAGTCTTTTGCATTGATTCATATGTGTTGCCGCCTCTTAAAGTACAGTCGATGCTAGGGGGTTCCTCGGCTAAAAGGGAATGATTTGTGGCTCTCGTGTGACCCATCTTCATGTGTAGCTATTGGTTAAATATGAGTAAATAGCGTCCGACAAGCAACAATTTATTGAATGGTCATAATTTAGACATTCCCAGCGCTCTCTAACGTTTTACAAACACTCTGGAGTCTCTGTATCTTATACAATTTTAAGACGCTGTAGTATCTAAGAATTATTAGATGGAACAGAGGCAGGAATTCGATTGTCCAAATAGATAAAATGTCGTTTTGTCTTCTTTTCGGCTTTCACTTCGCAGTATCTGACTTGTGAGTTCGCACTTAAACAAAGTTTGGGATGCAGTTCCTCTCTCTCTCTCTCTCTCTCTCTTTCTTCCTCTCTCTCTCTCTTTCTTCCTCTCTCTCTCTCTCTTTCTTCCTCTCTCTCTCTCTCTTTCTTCCTCTCTCTCTCTCTCTCTCTCTCTCTCTTTCTTTACTTTTTATTTTTATTTTTCTAAGTCATGTGCATTAAGTTAATTTCCACTGCTTCTAAGTTCGGAGGTTGCTTTTTATCTGTAACAGGGTTATCAAACATATGGCCCTCTCAGTAACACTTAATCCAACCACACTGGTTAATTTTGTATTTACAAAAATATTTTTAAAATTATTATATAAAAAAAAAACTATATCATATATATAAAACCATACAGTCAGGAGGTGTGAGAGGTGAATTTATATTTATTCAAACATGTGATTTCCATAGGATTACGCCCGTTTCGCAAACTTCTGCGGGTAGTGTTAATTTTAGCACGGAAGAAATTATGCGTACACACAGACACAAACACACACACACACATACACACACATGCACATACACACATGCACAGATAGATAGATAGATAGATAGATAGATAGATAGATAGATAGATAGATAGATAGATAGATAGATAGATAGATAGATATAGTTATGTTAGATCGTTCAAATCGATGAAGATCCATTTTATACAGCTTTGTGAACATGCTGAGACATCTCGTTCTGACAAATACTTAATCAAGACTTTTGCAGGTTCAACTGAACGAGATACATATACATTGTATCATAACTTCCAGCAAGTTGTTGAAATAACGCCTTTACAGATTAAACCGAGGCTTCCGCAGGTTGAACCAAGACTCTTACAGGCTGGAACGAGGCTCTTGCAAATTAAACCGAGCCTTCTGCAGGTTGAACCGAGAGTTTTGCAAGTGGAACAAAGACTTTTACAGGGTGAACTGAAACTCTTACAGGTTGAACCGAAGATCTTCAAGTTGAACCGAGGTTGCTGAGAATAGTGTCTGGGCTAAACCGAGGCTCGAGCAGGTTGAATCGAGCGAAGCCTCTGACGGTTGAAATAGAGGTCTCGAAAGTTGAGCCGAGGTTCCAGTGAACAATAACACAAAACTACATATATATATATATATTCCCCTGTTTCATTTTTCTCTCTTACACTATCAGTTTGTCTCAGTTTCATATTGTAGGTACCTTATATTCTTTTCCTGCTTTCCATTCTCTTTTTTTTTTGTCATATATGTGTATGTGTTTGTATGTATGCGTGTTTGTACATATGTATGGATGTAAGTATTATGTAGGTATGTATATATGCGTGTTGATTTAGAAATCACACAAGGATAGACCCAATACACGAAGTAAAGTATATTCATTTATTAGATGAGGTTTCACGCCATCGCAACTCCAAGTTTCCCGGAGTGTGCATATATATATATATATATATATATATATATATATTGCATTTATATATATATATATATATTAGTATATATGAATATATAAGGCCGCAAGCAGGCTGAAACGTTAGCAGACCGGACGAAATGCTTAGCAGTATTTCATCTGTATGAGTTTACGTTTACGTTCTGAGTTCAAATTCCGCCAAGGTCGACTTTGTCTTTCATCCTTTCGGGGTCGATAAATTAAAGTACCAGTTGCGTACTAGGGTCAATCTAATCGACTGGCCCACTCCCCAAAAATTTCGGGCTTTCTGCCTAGAGTAGTAAAGAATATATGAATATATGTGTGCATTTAGGTATGGATAAATGGATGGATTGGTACATATATGCATGTGTGTGTGCATGCATGTATATGTATGTATGTATGTATGTATGTATGTATGTATGTATACGCACATACATACATTCATATACACCACCTTCCTCTATTTTCTCTATTTCTCGGGCATAACATCCAAACTATATCTGCTGTGTACCACAATGCATGTGGTTTCTTCCTTTTGCTTCTCTCTTCCATTCTTCTTTCTTCCTTCTCTTCCTTCTCCTCCAGCCTTTTCTGTCTATAGACAGATAGATAGATAGATAGATAGATAGATTTCATTATCTCTGATTTGCTTTATGCATAAATTAGTGCGTCTGTGTGTGAATCCGTGCGCATGTAAGTGTGTTTGAGACTTTCTTCCATCTCGTATCAATTTTCCCTACACTACGATGGACAAAGACGAATCTCCTTGTAGAAATAAGAGTCAATAAACGAATTTTATTTCTATTTAGCACATTTTTATTCATATTTGAAGAGACTGTCTGTCTCTTATGTATTTTTGCTTTGTCTTCCAGTAGACAGCAGTTTATTGAAATTGTCACTTCCAATCTTTCATAATCCGTATTTCAAAATGGCTGCTCCCGCTGTTTTTGCTGCATTAATCAACAAGATGCTGGAAGATGAGAATGAGTCAAAATATTCTATGTCAGAATGTGTATTTTAAAGTCATATTATTTGTTATTGGAAAGTCAAGGCAGATAAATCTCCATTTAATAATAGCCTGTATGTATGCAGGTTGGTTGGTTGGTTGGTTGGTTGGTTGGCTGATTTCTCCAGTCGCGCTTTATACATCATATACAGAGAGAGAGAGAAAGAGACTAAAAGAAAGCTACCAAGAAAGTTAACATAATAGGTGCAGGATGGGTACACATACTAGGCTTCGTGGTAGGCAATGAGTAAAGAAACGACCAAGACACACGACATAGAGAGAAAGAATCATAAACAAAGGAGTATGAGAAATAGAAAGAAGGCGAGGAGGAGGAGGCGCAGGAGGAGGCGCAGGAGGAGGAGGAGGCGCAGGAGGAGGAGGCGCAGGAAGTGACGGAGTCGGTACCTATTACTGAAAAA
>NC_068984.1:108857725-108861209 GCF_001194135.2 Octopus bimaculoides | reverse complement strand
GGCGCAGGAGGAGGAGGAGGCGCAGGAGGAGGAGGAGGCGCAGGAGGAGGAGGCGCAGGAAGTGACGGAGTCGGTACCTATTACTGAAAAAGTTTCAATAATTGTTAATATCCATTCTAATGAGAGAGCGCAGCGAGCTAGTAGAATCGTTAGCATGCCGAGCGAATTGTTTAGCGGCATTTCGCCCGTCTGTCCGTTCTGAGTTCAAATTCCATCGAAGTCGACTTTGCTTTTCATCCTTCTTGGGGTGGATAATCGACTTACCCCGTCTCAGGAACTTGCTGGCCTTGTGCCAAATTTGAAACCAATATCCATTGTAATGCATATTTTCCTCAGGTGCTTTTTCAAATAAAACGGTTCGTTACCTGGAACAATATTTAAATAGAAAAGACATTTAGATCGATACACTAACGCTCCAGTCTACGAGTGTCATCAGGCTACATTTTTAGAAACAGATATACCACATTATATTGATAAAGTTCAAGATTAATGTTTTATTTGATCAAACCGGAACAATGAAAATCAAAGTCTCGGTTTCAGTGGGCTTTGAAATCAGAATATGAAAGGACATAACTAAAAATTGCACCAAAGTTTCTTCAAATACTCCCTTGGTGGCATTTCAAAATTTTCTCTTTCGTTTGAAAAGCAGTAATAAGTTACTTTCCTACTCTCTCGATATTTGGTAAAAGTGTCGGGTAGAGAAGCATTTGTCTTGGTCACGTATTTGTCTCGTCGTCCTCTTCTCTGTTAGTTGATTCGTGCTAAATATTTGCTCATTGTTAGCAAATTAGCGTAAGGATTGTCGTTTTCTCTGTTAAAATTCTGATTAACACAGCGATCTGCATTTGCTTATCATGAGTGAATTCTGCACTGATCGCCATATTCAAATGTTTGTTTGGGAAATTAAAGTACCCCAAACAAAGTAAAAACAAGAAATATGTCCCTACATATATCAATCCCAGTATTCGATGGTACTATATTTTATCGATCCCGAAAAGAGGATAGTCAAAGTTAATCTCGGCATGTTTTGAACTCATAGCGTGAAGAGCCGCTGAGAATTTTGTGAGACGCGCTACGATTCTACCAGCTCTCCGCCTTTATTATACTGATGAGGATGATGAAATGATGATGACGACGATGATCTTTTGTTACTACAAGAAAAATAATATTAAGATTATAAACCTGGAAAATTACAGGACAAGTTATTACTCTTGGAAAAGTTCAGGACAACTTATTACATCTGGTAAAGTACACAAGAAAATTTTTACTTAAAGTATTGCAGCTAACGATAACATTTCAAATAAAATATTTAGATTTAGAAAATATTAGCCTTTCTTAAAACTAAAAATTTTATTATAAGTTATTAGTTCTATTTGTTATTACTTGTTACTTCTATTTAAAATAAAAAATAACTCAAAATATGTTTTGCACTTCAGCAAAATTCATTTTCTTAATTATTAATTAATAATCAGGAATTTGAAGATAGGTTATAGAAAATAATAGTAGTCCCTAATTAGTTGGTACAATAAATAGAATAATACAAAAATTAGTTATACATTACAGTAAAATCTATCTATAACAACAAATTCGCAGTAAAATTTGCTTTAGTTATTGCCAATTCTTCACATTTTTAGTCTTGAACCATGCCTATTTTTTACATAATGAATTTGCCTACCATACATACTATTCTACTTTGCATAAAACTTTAGCAACAGTGGTACTTCTGGCTTTCATTTTTTAAAAGTATTCTAGTGTCAATATTTTAACAAAATGATGGAACCTTTTTTAATTATAATGCTACTTTGTAAATCAAAATCAAATAATTTCTAATACTCAAATTTTATTCTCAGCTGCAATATTTTAAGTAAAAATTTTCTTGTTCTGTACTTTACCAGATGTAATAAGTTGTCCTGAACTTTTCCAAGTGTAATAACTTGTTCTGTAATTTTCCAGGTTTATAATGTTGAAATTATTTTTTCTTTTGCTTGCATTTTTTCCATGTAATCTATGTTTTTTCCAGGCTATGCTATTATGTTAATTAATAATGTGTCAAATGTGTCAATTATCGGTGTCGTTGATAATTTTTTTCCTTACCTCAATGACGCCAGTGGTATATATAAAAGTCCCTTTATAGAACTATATTCATAAAAAGGTATAGAACTATATTATCCCCCTCAAATTTGAGAAACAAGCACTCAACTTTATTTCTTTTAAAACTTCATTGCATGAGATTGATACCATGAAATTCCTTGAATTGAGCTCTATCATTTAAGCTTAATTAAAATATAGTTGTTTTTTTTTTAATAAAAAAAGTTAATTATAATTAAACCCAATTTTTTAACCTATATTTTTCATATTTTAGGTCACAACTGTTTTGCTACAAAGTTTTGTTGCATGGGATCAAAACTATAAAATTTTTCATGCTTTCTTCTATCATTGAAGCTAAGATAAATATATTTCGCTTTTAAAATAAACAAGTTATTTAGATCTAAACTTGATTGGTGGTGTTACATACTCTCCTATGACGTTGCTACAAAATTTGTTATAAACTTTTTTCTACGGGATCAAATCTCAATTTTTTATGCCAACATATAGCTAGGGGCCAGCCCTCTTCAAAAATGTTAACAGTTTTCAATTTGGTTAAGAACTGAATTAGTGACACGCTCAGGAAGATGCTGCGTGTGAGTAAATGGTGACCTTAAGTATATAATTCAACTACTACCGTAGTTAAACGACAATAGCAGCGTCCGCCATATTTTAAGAGGAAACGTCAAGTGATTGAACTAATCCCATACACACGTGATATTTATTTCCTGGAGTAAAATCAATTTTGAAGGAAGTTGAACTCAGCATACCGAGAATAAAACGGAGTGGTCACAGTTGGAATGCCTTTAATCATACGTCTCATACACCAAGGTCAAACTGAAGGCTTCACAATCATAAAAGCAACAGAAGAGTAGTTGTTCTCATTTAAGTTATAAATATTTCATGTCGAACATTGGTACATGTAGGCAAATTTTGATAGAAGTCATTGTTTATTGAAATAACCATCGTCAGTTCTAATTTGATCCTTGTTTTACCAACCCCGGAAGGATAGAAGTCGAAATCACTCTACGTGGGATTTGAACTCAGAACATGGAGGTACGTGACTACATACTACTGCATAGCATATTTTCTGGTCTTCCTACCGATTCTGCTATCCTCAAGCCGTCGGGTGCAATAAATATTTAACACAACATTGTTTAAGCTCACTATTATTTTAAAATTCAGGAAGCATCAAGGTACACACAATGAACAAATTACCAAAAACATCAAAATTCCTACATTTTTCGTCCATTTTCCTATTCGTTTCCCTTCCTTCTTTTCTTTTCCTTTTGTATTATTCCTTTTGTTTGCTTCTTTTTAATAAACAAATAATGAAATATTCCAGATGGGTTGAAAATGGAATTGATATCAAACACTGCAGAAGCGAAAGCATGCGAGG
>NC_068984.1:108856558-108857478 GCF_001194135.2 Octopus bimaculoides | reverse complement strand
AAAAAAAAAAATATATAAAGTTACTATACACTGGAATGAGATGAAAATAAAAGACAAGAAAAATCTTAAATTTCGTCGCTCTTTGTTTTTCTTCTTTTCCTTTTGTATTATTCCTTTTGTTTGCTTCTTTTTAATAAACAAATAATGAAATATTCCAGATGGGTTGAAAATGGAATTGATATCAAACACTGCAGAAGCGAAAGCATGCGAGGACTGAAGCATATCTGAAAATGAAACCCTGTGTAGACTGAAGGATTTAGTCACGACTAATTAATGACAGAGCGTTCGAGTTGGCACAGGTACAAAAACAACCGAATTTGATACTTGCTTTCAACAACTTCGAAGTCCCGAATGTTTGTGGTTCAATTCCTGACTGCAGACAGACTAATTTTTCATTACTTTCTGAATTCATTACTGCTTTAATGGTACAATAAAGTAGAGGCAGATATGACACTAACCTCATAATTACCTACTCAATTCACTAATTATTTGTTGAAGCAGTTGCATAACTCGCGGCCTCCATCTTGAAATCACAGAGAACCTGAACCAGCGAAGAAATACTACCATCTTGTACTGATTTTACCATCTTATACTCATGAAAACCCATTTTGGATCTATTTTAAAACGGGGGCGCCAGTATTTTCTTAACGAAACATTTTGAAACTTGGGACACTGGTAGAATGTGTCATATAAAACATCTTTTACTCTTAGTCTTCTTAACAAAAAAAAGGAATTCGCAAGTTATTCCATGTAAAAGTTGTCGTATTTCTGTAATTTCAACCAATCACTGACGTCTATTCAGCTGAATAGAGTTTACTGCTGGGCGGTCATAAAAATGTTATTCCCTGTGACATATTTCATCCGGTTTAATCGTAATTTATACGCATATATTGTTTATATAATAAATTACGCTGTGCGTA
>NC_068984.1:108854097-108856471 GCF_001194135.2 Octopus bimaculoides | reverse complement strand
AAGACAATGTTTTTACATGAAATAAATTCGAATACAAAAATATTTTTCTGTTCTATAACACAAAATAGATAAGTATACGAAGTTTGAAAGTCTTTCCGTACCAAAAACACTACATAAAACATAAATGAAAACTGGCGCCCCCGTTTTAAAATAGATCCCCCATTTTTAACCACTGTTTTTTTTTAAATAAGTTTTCAAAGATATCTTTGTGCGCAGATATACAGGGTGTCCACAAAGTCTGGGTACATGGGGATTAACAGATACTTTAAGAAATTATTATTTCTTATATTTATTTGTTTATGTTATGATTTTATCTACTTCATGTACCCAGACCTTGTAGACACCCTGTACATATTCGTTTCTAAATAAATATTTATTTTTGCCTAAACGCAAGTACTGCTTCATTTTCTTCTTAAAGACTGCATTTAGAAAGTCGCTCATGCGTCATAAGGAATTTAAAAGATAACTTTTCTTCATCGAATTCTCAAAATACCTGATAAACATATTAGTGCGCTACTAGTATAAAAGAACCCAGCAGCAATGAACTGATAGTTAAATATCTTATGTACTTCTTGCTCTATGATAATTAAACTTAAATAGAAATGGGATCATCTTACACACCGAAGACTTACCGAAGTCACGGAGGATTTATGCAGCAGAATCGCTTCAGCCAAGACATTGAGGATTGAAACACTACTCGCCAGAAGCATACGTCTTACACAAGTTATATATTTAATTACTAAGTTCATTGTCAATTTTTATAAGGTAAAGAGTATTGTGGCTACAATTTATTTCACTCAGATTGAAATGTAGATGTGAGCTGAACGGGATTTAAACTTAATATGTAAGAATTATGATTCATAATACGGCAAGACATATTTACATCAGTGTTCTACAATTTCTGCCAACCCGCTCTTACCGCCACAATAGTAATAGCTTTGCATTACTACATAGGGGACTTATTATGTAACACACCATGGAGTCTATAAATTAATTAATTCCATATTAGCGAAATCCGTGGAATTTTCATACGTTTTGGTACTGAATATAATTATATGAAAAACAGCTTACTCATTTAATGCCGTTCTCTTCAAAAATATAATCCTTTTTAGTATACGACGCCCATCAATAAAGTGGGTTCCATATTTATTTTCTTAATAACTATCCACACATAAGACCGTAATTAATGAAATCAACTTATTCAGTTTTCTCCAGTAATAATTTAAGTATTATTTACTCATACATCCTTTCATTCATCATCATTTCTATGATACCTCAGGGCATTTGTTTGTGAACAAAATTATATTTTCATGTCTCCATATTTCAGCTTAAGGCGGCAAGATGACAGAATCGTTAGCACGCCGGCCAAAATGCTTAGCGACATTTGGCCAGTTTTATGTTTTGAGTTCAACTTCCGCCGAGGTGGACTTTGCTTTTCATCCTTTCGATAAAATAAGTACCAGTTGATCGCTGGGGTCGGTGAATTCGACTTCACCCAACCCTGAAATTGCTGGCCTTGTGCCAAAAATTGAAACCAAAATTTCATTTAAATAGAGCGGCGAGCTGGCACAATCGTTACTGCACCAGGAAAACGCTGAGCGGCATTTCTTCCAACTTCACATTCTGAGTTCAAATGCCGTCGAGGTCAACTCTGTCTTCCATCCTTTTAAGGTCAACATTGTCTTTCATCCTTGCTGGGTCGATGAAATAAGTACCAGTTATGTAATCGACTTCTGCCCACCATCGAAATTGCTGGTCTTGTGCCAAAATTTTATAATATTTCATTTAAATGAATTTATACTGTTCCTTTCATATAAACTTTTATGTAAGTACAAAGTTTCGTTGCTTTTTTCGAATAAAATTTCTTGAACTTGATATAAAAGGTAAGTAGGTAGGAAGATGTTTTAGTAATATATAGGTTATGAGTTCAAATACCGCCGAGGTCGACTTTGCCTTTCACCATTTAAGAGTCGATAAGTACCAATTGAACAGTGGGGTCGATGTAATCGACTTGTACCCACCTCTAAAATTACCATCTTTGTGCCAAAATTTGAAACCAAAGACGGTGAACTGACAGAATTGTTAGCACACTGGACAAAACTATTAGTGGCATTTCATCTGTCTTTATGTTCTGAGTTCGAATTCTGCCGAGGTTGACATTACCTTTCATCCTTTCGAGATCGATGAAATAAGTACCAGTCCAGAACTGGGTATCCTTGAAATTGACTAGCTCCGTTCCCCCAAGATTTCAGGCCTTGTGCCTATAGTAGAAAGGATTATTTAAAGTGGCAAATTTGCAGAACCGTTAAACCGTCAGAAAATGCCTTGCAGTATTTATTCTAGCAACTTCCGTTTTGGGATTATTGTAAGTAAA
>NC_068984.1:108852635-108853584 GCF_001194135.2 Octopus bimaculoides | reverse complement strand
CCACAACTTTCTCTCACTCTTACTTCCTGTTTCTGTTGTGCCTGTAATTCAAAGGGTCAGCCTTGTCACACTGTGTCACGCTGAATCTCCCCGAGAACTACGTTAAGGGTACACGTGTCAGTGGAGTGGTTAGCCCCTTGCACGTTAATTTCACGAGCAGGCTGTTCCGTTGATCGGATGAACTGGAACCCTCGACGTCGTAAGCGACGGAGTGCCAACAACAACAACAACAATAGACTTAGCAAATAGTGTTGGATGGAGACTTTGTAACACAACCGAGGCTGTTAAGACCTAATTCAATCGAAATCATGCTTGTACAGTTGATAGAGCTATATGTTTTCTTGAGGAGTAACAACTGCCAAATTGTTTTTAAATGAAACCATAAACACTTTAATATATAGGATTAATTAAAAATTGTCTTAAGGGTTTAGAAAGATTGGTTGTGGTCTTCTGACTTTCATGTATTTGCCAAGAATAACTATGGCGTAAATGAAATCGAAGAGCGGTTCCAGGAAATTGAAATTGAATCAAAGATTTATTTCCTCAGAATCTATATTTTTTTTGGCTCTATATAGTTCGCCGCCACAGAATATTATGATAACAGGAATAATAAGGAAATATAATTATTTCTTAAAATTCTTTGTAAAGGAGCGATAGCCGAAAGAGCAATTTGCGAAAGCAATGTGCATGTTACCAAACCAAGTAACCGAAACTGCGGTTAATGGCTACCTCTTCAGAGCTCCAGTGTGCAACACACACATGCACACGCGCACACATACATACACACGCGCACACTCTCACACGCTTACATATCTACCTACAGAGCATAACACACACATATATAGATATAGATATATATATGTATATGTATATATATATGTATATATATGTATATATATATATATATATATATATATATATATATATATATATATATATATATATATAT
>NC_068984.1:108849768-108852184 GCF_001194135.2 Octopus bimaculoides | reverse complement strand
ATATATATATATATATATATATATATATATATATATATATATACATACATAGGTTGGAAGATATCAATTATTCGCAATTCACTAACGGTCTAATGTCTTGTCTTATTTTAGAGTTGGTTTTTTCCCCTCTTATTGCGAGGGAAATTAGTTACTGGGACATTACAAGATGTGATCTTCCTCTCGCCACTACCCTGAAGGTTCGAACATAAAACACCAATTAAACTTGTCGTTTAACCATAGCCAGATCCGTTACGGTGGATTTCACTGCCAGAACCATGACTAATTTGCATACTTGCCGCTTCATCAATCAATGATAGTTATCTGTCTGTTCAGTAAAGCTAGCTATGTCACACAGATTCATTTGGGATATCGTCGAATCCCCTCCCCACCTGCCAGTTCATAATGCATGAAACTTGTACAACCAACGTTGAATTATTTCAATTCATTTGCAAACAGCCTTTGCTGAAAGACTTTGTGTATTTTAGCCCCAGGTACATTTTATTTGCAGAAAGCGTATCATTGACCGCTGCTCTACTTTAAAACAAACAAAAAACAGAAGGGTCTCAACAACAACAGCAACTTAACTGATATTTTAACTTGCATCATAATGAGCAAAAACAAGGTGACCATGTCTAATGATGCATACGCATTACCTCTACCAATAGGGCAAAAAGTGCGTTGTGGTCAGTTAATAGTGCGCTGTAGTCAGTTAGTTATCTCCCCTCGTATATTACTAACACAAACACGTTTTCTTTTTCTTTTTTCTTCTTTTACAGGGTCCGCCATAAGTAACTATATATTTTCTTTTGCTTATAACTTTGTTGATACTTATTCAATTTTTCTATTTCGTATGTCATTTGAAAGCTGAAATCTTATATTTTTATTTCTTTCCTCCACCCCCTTATTTCAGATATACTGTTATATCGATTATGCCCACCCAATTAACAAAAGAGCAAAAGATTGCGGTTTGGAAATGGTTCTGCACAAAGTTATCTGGCTATGCTACAGAAGCTGCTTTTGCCGTTATTACAACAGCAGGATGGAGCAGAGGGTCTGCACTTTCAGCAGAACGGGGCACCGGCCCATTATACTACGCTTGTGCGAGACTGGCTGGACGCCAACCTGCCCTGTCGATGGATTGGCAGGCGCGGACCGCTTGAGTGGCCGTCTTGTTCGCCGGATTTGACCCCACCGGACTTTTTCTTGTGGGGTGTTCTCAAAGAGAAAGTCTACTCAACAAAGCCCCGTAACATTGCTGAACTTAAGGAACAAATTCGAGCTGCCAGATAACTTTGTGCAGAACCATTTCAAAACCGCAGTCTTTTGCTCTTTTGTTAATCGGGTAGACATAATCGATATAACAGTATATCTGAAATAAGGGGGGGGGGAATAAAAATATAAGATTTCAGCTTTCAAATGACATACGAAATAGAGAAATTGAATAAGTTACAAGCAAAAGAAAATATATAGTTATTTATGGCGGACCCTGCATTAATCTGCTGACTACTAATGCGGTACATATTATATTCAGTTCGTCGTGGCCTTAAACAGATAAAGGGGAAAATATCTTTTCGGTGAATAAGGCAGCAGTCAATAGCAGTGAACTTTCTTGGATAGAAAGTGAACCGAGTACTTAAAGCCAACACATCACTTGTAGATGTCATAGTATTATTCGTTTCAAATTTTGGCACAAGGCCAACAAGTTCTGGAGAGGGTGAAAGTCGATTATACCGATTCCCAGTGCTCAACTGGTACTTATTTTATTGATCCCGAAAAAATGAAAGGTAAAGTCGACCTTGGCGAATTCTAAACTCAGAACATAAACACGAGTGAAATGTCACTAGTGTTTTACCCTGTGTGCTAACGATTCTGCCAGCTCACCGCCTTAATAATAACAGGTTCAAATTTTGGCACAAGGCAAGCAATTTCTAAGAGACGGTAAATAAATCGATTACATCGATCGACAGAGTTCAATGGTTCATATTCTAGCGAACCCGAGAAGGTTGAAAGGCAATGTCGACCTCGGCGGAATTTGAACGCAGAACGTGAAGACAGACGAAATGCCTTTATTTTGCACGTTGTGCCAACGATTCTTATTTCTTTATTGCCCACAAGGGGCTAAACATAGAGGGACAAACAAGGACAGACAAAGGGATTAAGTCGATTAAATCGACCTCAGTGCGTAACTGGTACTAATCGACCCCGAAAGGATGAAAGGCAAAGTCGACCTCGGCGGAATTTGACCTCAGAACGTAACGGCAGACGAAATGTCGCTAAGCATTTCGCCCGGCGTGCTAACGTTTCTTATTTCTTTACTGCCCACAAGGGGCTACACACAGAGGGGACAAACAAGGATAGACAAACGAATTAAGTCGATTATATTGACCCCCAGTGCGTAACTGGTACTTATTTAATC
>NC_068984.1:108842811-108849267 GCF_001194135.2 Octopus bimaculoides | reverse complement strand
CCCCCCCCCCCAAAAAAAAAACATTTCAGGCCTTGTGCTTATAGTAGAAAGAATTATTACTACTTGTTTTATAGAAGTCATATAACCCGGGGAATCATTTTCCCATGAAGAAGGACTTTGCCAGTTGAACGTCAATTGTCTTGGCCTTGAAATTACTTTGTCTCCCAACTCAGGTACTGCTCAGACACAAGAATATGCGTATAGCTTCTGTCCTGTATATGTGTACTCGCGTATGTCTGATGTGCGCGTCGGTTTTATGAATGTGGCTAGGGGAGCACACATTTGTGCACATGTTTGCGTTTGCACACCACGTGATACTCTCCCGATCACTGCTTCTCTTTATTCTCTCTTACCCTCTCTTCTTACCCCTTCTCTTTTTTTCTCTTTCTCTATTCATCTATCTGTCCATCTCTCTATCTATCTCTTACATTATCCTTTTTTTTTCACCCTTTTCAGTTCTCACTTCATACATTCTTCCTCACGTCCTCACACAACAGTTCTCTCACTCTCTCCCTCTCTCTCTCTCTCTCTCTCTCTCTCTCTCTTTAATAATTTCTCATTCTTTTTCTTTTCTCTTTTCTCTCTCTCCCTCTCTCCTTCTCTCCCCATCTCTCACTTCCTCTCTCTCACACACACATACACACACAACTGTTTCTTCTTTTCTCTGACTCCCTTACACTCTCATTCTCTCTATCTCACTCTGACACACACACACACACACACTCTCTCTCCTTTCCCCCCCCCCTCTCTCTCTCTCTCTCTCTCTCTCTCTGTCGGTACACATCATTATGAAGCCATTATCATGGTTTCATATGACAATCAAGTTGACATGAATACTGAACGATTAGAAGACTAAGAGCAAGTCTTTGGGCGGGAATGTGGCGGTTGGAGCCAATAAAAGCAAGAGCATATTGCTTTGTAATGGCTTCTCCTATACACCGGAAGTTAAGAGACGCATCTAAATGGCTGAAACATCTCGCTGTCCTTCACACATACCGCCATAACATCACATTTGGTTTAGGCAGAGTTTTTTTGTTTTATTATTTTGTGTATATAAATGTTTAAGGAGGTTTTTTGTTAATTTATAGTTGTTGATGTTTTTGTTTTTGTTTTTTTATGGAGAGAGGCAAGGATGGTTGGGGGGTTTGTCGTAGAAAAAGAAGTTCCGTCTATGCGGATGTAGTTCACAGCCTCTGTGTAAATCAGCGATCTCGAAAATTCGATGAATACTCCGACCAAGACGCAGAGTGCAGCAGTGAATAGAAAATACAAATAAATAAATAAATAAATACATTTCTATTTGCATTAAGCGTTGTTATTGTTGTTATTATGGAGTGGAAGGTTGTGGTGGTTATGATAATAATAATTATTTTTCTTTATACCGTTATATGTGAAGGCGCGTGGTGTAGAGTTTAAGAAGTTGAGCTCGTGAACGCAAGGTCATAGATTCAATTCCAGGACCGGATTGTACTTTGTATTCTTGAACAAGGCTCTTCATTTCGTGTTACTTTTGTTTACTCAGCTGAAAATGATTACGTGCTGATATAGCTTTCTATCTTCCTCCAGCTATAATATACTCGTGTCCCATTGAGTCAAGAATGAAATGATTAAGAGGGTCTCTATACCCACCCTCAACTACATAGATATCTAAAACAATTAGAGCAAAAGTGGTACAAGCTATTATACTAAGACTTACTCTCTTGCGAGTGACGGCTAAGATCTTTTATTACCATTATATTAAGAGTAGAAGATAATAGAATTGGTAGAGCACTGGTCTGAACAACGTGTTCTGAGTTCAAAACCCAGAGGTGTCATCTTCACATTTCGTCCTTATTTGGTCAATAAAATAAACTATCACACAAATACTGGGATCAATATAATTTACCTTTTCTCTTTGCCTATAATTTTTGGCCTTGTGCCTGTAGGAAAATCTATTATTGTTAATATTACTATTGTATTCAAGATTGTAAAATTGTTAAAGCGTCGGACTTGTGGTATTTTGTTACATCCCTTTAGTTCTGAGTTCAGATCCAACGGAAGTCAACTTTAAATTTCATCCTTAAGGGTTCGGTAAGTAAGGACCAAGTATTGGGGCCGATTGCGCCTTTATCCCAAAATTGGATGGGGTTTCTGTAATTGTTAGAAAGGATTATGATGTTGATGTTGTTGTTTAACCCCAGGGGGGCCTTAATCAAACAAAATTGTGATCAAAGACCTTCCAGACGTGACTTTATCGTTTTGCACATCAAAAATTACATTTTCAGAGTACTGGAAAACACATCATGAATAGAGTCACATTTTTAGTATTTCTTCTGTTAAAGGCATCATCTGAGAGAGATTTAGTTGTTATTTTTAGCTGTAGAGTGACCGCGTAGAGTCTTCCTTGATGCTACTGTAGATGACAGTGGTAAGTCATCGTCCTTATTATTGTTTGGATCAGCAAATAGGCGGCGAGCAGGCAGACTCGTTAACACGCAGGACGAAATGCTTAGCGGCATTTCGTCCGCCTGTACGTTCTGAGTTTGAGTTCCGCCGAGGTCGACTTTTCCTTTCATTCTCTTAGGGTCGATAAAATAAGTACCAGTTAAGAACTGGGGTCGATGTAATAATCAACTAGCCGTCCTCTCACAAAATTTCAGGCCATATGCCTATAGTAGAAAGGATTATTTAGATTAGCAAAAGCCTGTGGATTGGAAGAATCGTTAAAGCGTCGGACAAAATGCTTGGCTTAAGCTACAACTCTTTACGTTCTGAGTTCAAATCCCACCGTGGTCGACTTTTGCATTTCATTCTTCCCGACTTGATAACATAATGACAAGTTAAATGCAGAGGTCAAAGCAGTCGAGTGGCTCCCCAAAATTTGATACCTTCCGTTATGTAAGAAATCATTACCATCGTCATCATCATCATCACCACCATCATTATTATAATGAAATTTTTTTTCAATTTTGTTTCCATTTCTTGCTGAGTGTTTTCCCGACACCTAGAGCAAAGAAATTCACTACATACATTGAAAGGCCATTAAACTAAGCACACCAGATTGTTCATTTACAAAAGCAAATAAAGTTATGTAGAAAAAAATTGACATGACGACAATCTTCTCAATACTTGTGATACGTGTGACGTACAAGATAAAACAATTTTTTGCACTTCGCCAAAACAGACTGAATTTCCTGTCAGACGTGCCAAATCATCTGCATCCAAGCAGCTGCGCCAAATTGCCTCACTCCGACTTAAACCCACTCATCAATATCGGATTATATTCTAAAATTATTACAGACGATATCGTAGACTTAATCTCCTTCTCATTAGTTTGATGTTACTAGGGATATTTTCAAACTCATCGTATTTTCTCAGTGTGTGGTAGTTAGGTGAGAACTAGGTTTACTTAGAAGTCAATATTATGATATTTATATACAAATATAACATAAGGTATACCATTTGTCTCGTATCTCATGAATTATTTACTTAATATTGTGGCTTCAGGACATTTCATTAGCTTTCACTGTTATTGATATTAAGCAATTCTTGATAGTTCAAATTTATACGTAGTTAACGTTTCCATACCATTCTCAAATTCCTTACTCTCTTCCTGCAATTTTCAGTTATCGTTTTGCTTACTTGTCGCTGGCTTAAATCATAGAAAAATGTTCAGATTTTTTCTACTCCTCTACCAAAAGAATACTTTACTTTCTAATAAGTGTAAATTTATTCTTTAGGAGTGGCTGTGTAGTAAGTAGCTTGCTTACCAACCACATGGTTCCGGGTTCATTCCCACTGCGTGGCAACTTGGGCAAGTGTCTTCTACTATAGCCTCGGGCCGACCAAAGCCTTGTGAGTGGATTTGGCAGACGGAAACTGAAAGAAGCCCGTCATATATATATATATATATATGTGTGTGTGTGTGTGTTTATATGTTTGTGTGTCTGTGTTTGTCCCCTCAACATCGCTTGACAACCGATGGTAGTGTGTTTACATCCCCGTAACTTAGCGGTTCGGCAAAAGAGACTGATAGAATAAGTACTTGGCTTCCAAAGAATAAGTCCTGGGGTCGATTTGCTCGACTAAAGGCGGTGCTCCAGCATGGCCGCAGTCAAATGACTGAAACAAGTAAAAGAGTAGTGTAGATAGGCGCTTGTTTAGGAATTTTTTACCAAAAGTCTTTTTTCCTTTCTGCTTGTTTTTTTTTTTTTCTTTTAGTTTTTAAGGTTAGAATGATTTTTTTTTGTTTTCAATGAGTCATTTTGCTGTCGTTTCTGGTACTTAAATTAGAATATTAAATATTTTTGCTAAATACCTTATTGATGTTTTCTTCTTTCTTATTAAAATTATATAGTGGTGGTTGTCGTGTCCAGTTTCAGGATGTTTCAGTCTATGAGCTGTTTTCACCATTCATATATCTCCCATAACATACTCAATAACATTTTTATAGAGTATGTAACTCTCATAACATCCTCTATAGCATTTTGTCCCTGTATCTCTTATTTATTAGTGTGCCCTAAATATGTATCCCCTACCTATTGTTGTGTATTACTTTTCATTTTGATATTTGGATTAATTCTGTTTTACTTTTTCCACGATTCCCCTTTTGAAGTTCTATTATTTCATATAAATATGTTTATTTTTTCGTTCACTCAAGTCATTTGTTATTTTGGAATAATGTCTTCCACGAACTAACGTTCTTTCTTTTCAAACTGATTTCAAGGCCTTTTTTAAATATTTTTCATTTGAAAATTGTTATTCTCTGCTTCTGCCAAGGGTTACAATTTGGGCGACCGTTCTTCCAACAACTACAACAGTTTCACTATACTTTCTAAAATGGCCGTTTTTCTATCTTTTACATCTTTCTACTCTCCTGTCTTTTTTGTCTTGTTTCTTTTTACTTTCTGTTTTTTGTTTTGCTTTTATTTCTGTTTTCTAACTTGCTCTTGTTATCAGTATAGGAAGTCACTATAAATTATAGCTTCAAATTTAACATATTGTTTTTAGGCTTGTGCTACAGGGTTCAATTCCTTCTGTTAACTCGCTTTTTTCCATTAGATCCAGGTACAGATTAAGGAGTAAACTTTACTAATAATTCAATGGGGTGGGTCTGGTATTTGTCTGCCAGGGAAAGACTACCTACCTTCCAGCCACTGGAAAATATTACCTACCTAATACGACCAACAACCCAAAACATTCAAGTCATAACCATCACGTGTTTTGTCTTGCTTTTATTATTTTGGGTGTATGCTCTAAGAGTGGAGGCGCAATGACCCAGTGGTTAGGGCAGCGGACTCGCGGTCATAGGATCGCGGTTTCGATTCCCATACCGGGCGTTGTGAGTGTTTGTTGAGCGAAAACACCTAAAGCTCCACGAGGATCCGGCAGGGGATGGTGGCGAACCCTGCTGCACTCTTTCTTCCTGTTTCTGTTGTGCCTGTAATTCAAAGGGTCAGCCTTGTCACACTCTGTGTCACGCTGAATATCCCCGAGAACTACGGTTAGGATACATGTGTCTGTAGAGTGCTCAGCCACTTGCACGTTAATTTCACGAGCAGGCTGTTCCGTTGATTGGATCTACCGGAACCCTCGTCGTCGTAAGCGACGGAGTGCCAACGACAACCATATTCTAAGAGATCCTAGCAAGAACATCAAATTAAAGATCCTAAAGACTTTACTTTAGCCTATTGCACTGAATAAACTCAAGTCAGCCCTGTTCAATCAGACCGTACGGTCAAAGACATTCAACCTTGCCCATCCTAATTTTGTTTTCTTTGTATATTTATGGTTCATTACTTTTTTTTCTTTTTGTAAGAAATGAGGGTGCAATGACATGAGGACAATTTAGCTGCTATCTCTAACAGATCGTATGACATCATGCAGTTTGCTGGTGTCCCTGTTTTTGCTGCTACTGCTGGAAGTGCTGTTGTTACATTTGCAGTTAGTGTTTCTGCTATGGCTCGTATGGTGGTGGTGGTGGTGGTGCTGCTGCTGCTGCTGCTGTTAGAATAGGTGGTGGTGCTGGTAGTAGTGGGGTGCGGATAGTTGTGGTAGTAGTGGTGATGGTAGCAGTGATGGTTGTGCTAGGACAGGACAGAATGAATCGATGTGAAAAATGTGGAGAAAATAAATTAAGTTCAACTTCAATATTGTTTATGTTTGTTTTATTTATATATTTGATTAAATTTTGTTGTGGTTTTTTCTTTTTCTTTTTTTTCTTTTTTTTCTTTTTGCTGCTGTTGTTTGTTTCATTATTTCCTCTTCATTATGACCGAAATTACAACCAAGTGAAATGATGTTCCTTCGGAGGGAAAACGTAGTTGCGTGCGTGCTCTTGCATGTCCTCCTTTCTGTATGTCGTTACAAATATGTGTATGCGTGTATGTATGTATGGATGTGTTTGTGTGCGTGTGTGTGCGTGTGTGTGCGTGTAGAGAGAGAGGGGGGAGAGAGAGAGGGGAGAGAGAGGGGAGA
>NC_068984.1:108840490-108842678 GCF_001194135.2 Octopus bimaculoides | reverse complement strand
CCACTTGCACGTTAATTTCACGAGCAGGCTGTTCCGTTGATCGGATCAACTGGAACCCTCGACGTCGTAAGCGACGGAGTGCCAACATGCGTACGGACATGCATGCATGTCCGTACGCATGTTGGCACTCCGTCGCTTACGACGTCGAGGGTTCCAGTTGATCCGATCAACGGAACAGCCTGCTCGTGAAATTAACGTGCAAGTGGCTGAGCACTCCACAGACACGTGTACCCTTAACGTAGTTCTCGGGGATATTCAGCGTGACACAGAGTGTGACAAGGCTGACCCTTTGAATTACAGGCACAACAGAAACAGGAAGAAAGAGTGAGAGGAAAGTTGTGGTGAAAGAGTACAGCAGGGTTCGCCACCATCCCCTGAGGGAGCCTCGTGGAACTTTAGGTGTTTTCGCTCAATAAACACTCACAACGCCCGGTCTGGGAATCGAAACCGCGATTCTATGACCGCGAGTCCGCTGCCCTAACCACTGGGCCATTGCGCTCCACTCCATACGCATAGATACATACGTACACACATATATACATGCAAACTCGTATACATACAACATACATGCACTTATGCATCCATATAAAAGTGCTACATGCGCGTACATACCATTACATTAGTATTAAAAAAATAATAATAATAAATGCGCACTTTTAAAGCCTAGAGAGGCTCATGGGCCCAGTTTCCCGGTTTCAATGGCGTATGTGTTCTCCAGCTGGACGGGACGCCAGTCCATCGCAGCGTTACTCACTTTTGTCAGCTGAGTGGACTGGAGCAACGTGAAATGAAGTGTTTTGCTCAAGAACACAACGCGTCACCCGGTCCAGGTATCGAAACCACAATCTTACGATCATGATGCTTACACCCTAACCACTAAGCCACGCGCCTCCACTTTACATTAGTATGCAAACATAAAACTTTACAATTTTACAGGGAAACCTACATCATAAACGACACATACACATCTATTCGTATGCACTCACAGTTTCTTATTATCTCTCTCTCTCTCTTTCATACACACACACATATATATGCATACTTACATCTATACATACATATTTCTGTGTGTGTGTGTGTGTGTGTGTGTGTGTGTGTGTGTGTGTGTGTGTGTGTGTGTGTGTGTGTGTGTGTGTGTGTGTGTGTGTGTGTGTGTGTGTGTGTGTGTGTGTGTATCAGTTCTCCGCAACCTTTTTTCACTTTCGGTATACTTATATTCTTTTCAAAATTCGGCGGCACACCTACCAATCGGGTTAGACTGCGGCACACCTAGCATCGTCTCGTGGCACACCAGTGTGCGGAGCACAGACAGATAGACAGGTATTACATTAATCTGAAATGTTACTCTATACTTTTCAAGAGTACAAATTCATTATTCTTTTTTCTTTTTTTTTTTAACAAGAATAGTATTGACAGTGACTTCGAAATTTCGGTCGGCAAAGCCATCATCGTCGAGACTAACGGAGATCCATTTGTTCTTTTTTGTTTTTTTTTGTGTGTTTTGTTTTTACATTTATGTATGAATGTGCGTGTTTGCAAGTTGAGTTTAAATCAAGGTAATTATTATAATGGTGAGTTTCTGGGAGTCGCTAATGAAAGATTGGCATAGGGAACCGTTCTGACATGCCAAAGACACACGCGAACCTACATCCTCGCTCAAAATTATTCGGAGCAGACTATCAACACTCTACCAACCTTTTTAAGACATACATACCTCTCTCCCTACTCTCTCTCTCTCTCCCTCTCTCTTTCTCTCTCTTGCTTTATCTATCTATCTATCTATCTATCTATCTATCTATCTATATGACTCTAGCTCTCTCTATTAATCATCCTCTCACAACAGCTTTCTCAGTTTCACTTTCGCTTGTTCCATTTAAATCTCTCACCTCTACTCGCAGTTCTCCCTCCCTCCCCCTCTCTCTTTCTCTCTCTCTCTCTGTCTATCTATCTATCTTTCTTTCTCTCTCTCTGCCTTTCTCTCTCTCTCTCCCTCTCTTTCTCTCACCCTCTATTTCTCTCTCTTCCTTTCTCTCTCTCCCTTTCTGTCTCTTTCTCTCTTCCTCTCTCCCGCTCTCCCACTCACATCTATTCTTTCAAATCTCCCTCCTCTTCCATCGAAGACACACACACACACGCACACACAAAGCATATGCATGCACGTACACACACATACACGCGTACGCGAATG
>NC_068984.1:108836912-108838798 GCF_001194135.2 Octopus bimaculoides | reverse complement strand
TATATATATATATATATATATATATATATATTCTTTTACTCGTTTACTCGTTTCAGTCATGTCATTTGACTGCGGCCATGCTGGAGCACCGCCTTTAGTCGAGCAAATCGATCCCAGGACTTATTCTTTGTAAGCCTAGTACTTATTCTATCGGACGTTTTTACCGAACTGCTAAGTTACGGGGACGTAAACACACCAGCATTGGTTGTCAAGCGATGCTGGGAGGACAAACACAGACACACAAACACACCCACACATACATATACATATACATATATACGACGGGCGTGTTTCAGTTTCCGTCTACCAAATCCACTCACAGGCTTTGGTCGGCCCGGTGCTATATAGTAGAAGACACTTGCCCAAGTTGCCAGGCATGTGGTTGGTAGGCAAGCTACTTACCACACAACCACTCCTGCGCCGATATACATGTATAAATGCACGTTACGCAGACTTTCGTAGATTTAAATTCAATATTGGGTTTATCTTCCATGCATATTAATCTTAGTTGCTAAGCCCCACAAGGGGAAGGGAGATTTTGTTTAGTAATAACTTGGATACTCTTAACCGATCAAATATCCCCAGCTCACTGTATTACATATGTGATATCCTACTATATTTCTGTTTCGTATGTTGAATGTTATTTTTACTTTCAGGTATTTTTGCCATTTTGTAAATCTATTCTACTCTGCTGGAAAGACCAAAAGCTATAATATCCAGTAATATTTATATGCATATATACAAGGTGGAGCAGAGAGGACGGACGTTTTTGAAAAATACACAAAATCATTAATTTTAGCTGCAAGCAAATTTTATTGACATCAATGTGCTCGTATTGAATTAGTATTTGTCAAAATCAAGTGTGGAAAACAACATCCATCATGTAGTGTCCGTTTTCAATGATGCGTTTCTGAAGGCGTTCTTGTAAGGTGGCCTCCACTCTCTCCAGAATTGCTCTGTCGATTTGGGTGACTTCCATGCGAATAGCTTCCTTCAAATCGTCCAATGTACGGGGCTTATGCGCATACACATGTGCCTTGAGGTTTCCCCACAAGAGAAATCACACATGGACAAATCAGGGAAGCGAGCGGGCTAAGGAATATCAGCAAACCTGGAAATGAGGCGGTCACCGAAGAGAGGGCGAAGAACATCCATTGATGCTCTGGCTGTGTGGGCTGTCGCCCCATTCTGCTGAAACCACACACATCAAATAGGCATACGTTTTCGTCGTAATTCTGGTACAAAGAAGTTGTTTATCATCTAGATGTAACTCTCAGAGTTCACAGTAACATCATTTCCATTATTTTCTTCAAAAAAGTAAGGACCAATGACGGCAGCTTTTCCAACAGCACACCAGACCGTCACTTTTGTGTTGTACAGTAGTCTTTCGTGCAGTTATCTCGGATTTTCAAGAGCCTAATAACGACAGTTTTGTTGATTCACCATGTCATTGAGATGAAAATGAGCTTCATCACTCGTTAACAAAATGAGGTTGTTGTTTGCCTTAAAAATTGCTTCCATCTGGCGTGCGAAGTTAAGCCGTAGAGCAGAGTCCCATAGTTTCAACTGTTGTCCAATGACCAATTTGTACAGGTGGAAATGCAGGTCTTA
Organism: Octopus bimaculoides; assembly: GCF_001194135.2. NCBI lineage: Eukaryota > Metazoa > Mollusca > Cephalopoda > Octopoda > Octopodidae > Octopus > Octopus bimaculoides. Next base: position 108,837,187 of record NC_068984.1, on the reverse strand, counting down.
ATGCAAAATGCGCCTTACCGATCGATTACCGATGCCAAGTCCAGAGGAATGCCTCCGAGCAGAGCGATTCGGACTCCGTATCAAAGCTTGTCTAGCGCGTTCCACATTTTTCAGGGTCCGTACCGATAGCGGCACCCCCACCGTGTACGAAGTGCATTCACCCAACATAAGATTGTGTTACGGGTGGGAACAGCCTGATTTTGGTGAATGTTGAAGTGGCACCGAAACTCACGCTAAACTGCTGTGACAGACTCGTTATTCTTCACGTAACTGTC
>NC_068984.1:108833616-108836211 GCF_001194135.2 Octopus bimaculoides | reverse complement strand
ATATATATATATATATATATATATATATACATGACCGTTGCCTCTTTTGTTTTGTTATCGTTTTCGGTTTTCGTCGTCTCTTTACCGTAGCCATTGTTAACTTTGTTCCACACACCGTTACATACATACACACATATCTATATATAAATGTGTATACACACATATTTGTGTTCATATATGCACACATATATGTATGCTTGTCTGTCTGTCTGTATGTATGTATGTATGTCTGTATGTATGTATGTATGTATGTACGTATGTATGCATGTATGTATAAGATGATTTCTTACGGCTGAAAGAGTTCAGAATTTATCGAGCCATGCGAACGAAAAGGCGATTGCAATCCCCAACCTGTGACCCCTAAACCAATAAATTAATAAAGCATTGACCGATTCTATATCTTCAAGCGAACCTCACAAGAATCTCTTTACCATTTTTTCTCTTCCATCCTGCCGTCTCGCAGATTATTTGTTCTAATTCGGACATACCGTTTCCTTATTGTAATTGGAAGAAATATTTATGCAAGACAAACTAACTAAAAGTAAAAGCAAAGTGTGAATGTACGCAGACACCAGAGACGCACTGAGTAACACATGCGCACACGTATACACACTTTGAAATATTTCTGTGTGTGTGTGTGTGTGTGAAGGCGCATGATTCAGTAGTTAGAGCGTCGGTCTCACAACCATAAGGTAGTGAGTTCGATTCCTGGACCGGACTATGTGTTGCGTTATTGAGCAAGAAGGCTCATGGCTCAGTGGTTAGAGCGTCGAGCTTACGATCGTGAGGTTGTGACTTCGAATCCCAGACTGGGCTGCGTATTGTGTTCTTGAGCAAGACACTTTATTTCACGTTGCTCCAGTTCACTCAGCTGTAGAAATGAGTTGCGACGTCACTGGTGCCAAGCTGTATCAGCCTTTGCCTTTCCCTTGGATAACACTGGTGGCGCGGAGAGGGGAGGCCGGTATGCATAGGCGACTGCTGGACTTCCTTAAACAAACTTGCCCGAACTTGTGCCTCGGAGGGTAGCTTTCTAGGTGCAATCCCATGGCCAGTCATGACCGAAAGGGGTTTTTACACTCTGTGTGTGTGTGTGTGATGCGTGTGTTTGTCTATGTATTTCTTCAATACAGGGAGATCGGTTTCTAACACAAGAACAAGACTTTTTCATCGGAATCTAGACGACATCAAGCTAGGTAGCGATGTATGTATGTATCTATGTATGTATGTATGTATGTATGTATGTATGCATGTATGTATGTATATATGTATGTATGCGTGTGCATGTATGCAAACAGGCAAGTATGTATGCACGCAAGTATAAATGCATGCATGTATGTATGTGTATATGTATGTATGCATGTATGTACACATATATGCGCGTATATATGTATGCAAGTATGTATACATGTATGTATGTGTGTGTGCATGTATGTATGTATGCAATTATGTATGCATGTATGTATGTATGTATGTGCATACTTCTCACTACGTGCGTGAATTTGCATTATTTGGCTCGTGTATGTATATATGCTATCTATCCTTTGTGATAGGCGCAGGCATGGCTGTGTGTTTGAAAAGCTCGCCTTACAACAACCTAGTTTCGGGTTCAATCCCATTGCGCAGCACTTTGGGCAAGTATCTTCTACTTTAGGACTAAGTCATACAATGCCTTGTGAGTAAAATTGATAGACGGAAACTGTAGGTAAGTCCATCGCATGTGTGTGTGTGTGTGTGTGTGTGTGTGTGTGTGTGTGTGTGTGTGTGTGTGTGTGTGTGTGTGTGTGTGTGTGTGTGTGTGTGTGTGTGTGTGTGTGTGTGTGTCTGTCTGTCTGTCTGTCTGTCTGTCTTTGTTCCTCGCCCCCGATTGGCAACTGGTGTTGGTTTGCTTTATGTCACTGTAACTTAGGGGTTCGGCAAAAGGGACCAATAGAATAAACATAAGACTTGAAAAATAAATAATAAATAAGTATATTAAACCCTTCAAGGCGACGCTCCAGCATAGCTGCTGTCCAATGTCTGAAGCAATTAAAAGATAAAGGATAAAGAATTTGCGTTAATGCTGAAAAAGTTAACATTGTATGCCCTAGAGCAGTGCTCCGCCACCGGTATGCCGCGGGACACTGGTGTGTCACGAGACGATGCTAGGTGTTCCGCAGTGTAACCTGAATATAATTATTTTCTCTATATTTTTAGTTATGTTTTCAGTTCAGGTGTGCCGCCGAATTTTGAAAAGAATATAAAGGAAAAAAGGTTGCGGAGCACAGCTCTAGAACGAAGTCGGGAAATATATGCAATAATTTATGTCTGGAAGTTCCTGGAAAGACATGCATGAGAATTTGGCATCGAAAGCTATGCTAATCCCTGAACAGGGCACCAGTGCATAGTGCCTAAGATTCCATCTTCACCACCCAAATTTACGACCAGATTCCGCAATAACTTAGGATTCAAAGGACCATAGTCCTTCAATGTCCAGCCGAAAAGCTTAACAGACTTACATGGTGTTGATGTAGCTGTCTTCAAAAAGCAACTGAATCGTCTACAGTTTAGCATTTCAGATGAGTCTACTTCTCTGCAAGAAACACAACTGAGGTC
>NC_068984.1:108825788-108827764 GCF_001194135.2 Octopus bimaculoides | reverse complement strand
GTATGTGTGCGTGTGTGTATGCATGTATGTATGTATGGCAAATGGAAAAACTACAATGTACTGCTGAATCCGAAACTGAACGAAAATTACTAGTTTAGGTCTGTACAAAAAGTTACACCAGGTTTTACTTGTCTTCGAAAATTTTTCGTACAGAAAAGAAACGAAAAATTTTCCTAAATGATGTTTTGTTTTTTTTTACTTTTGTTTTTTGATTCGTTTTTTTTTTTTTACTTTTTGTTAGTGTTTCAATGGAGATCTTTAGAGGTAACATATGTAGGTATAGATATGCGCACACGTATATAGATAATAGACATAGAGACATATACAGATGGAAACAGAGATATTTGCATTTATAGATAGAGGAATACATAAATATATATGCACGTACATACATCCACATACATGTACATTCACACACACACACACGCACACACACACACACACACACACACAAGTATATATATTTATATATACAAATTCAGATATATAGTCAGACACACATGTATATACATATATGTAATAAAGATTCGCACACGTATTGTTATAGACATATATTTGTCTGTGTGAGGATGCAGTTACATTCATATATAGATACAGACATATACACATACAGCTATATATATATATATGTATGTATAGAGAGAGACGTACACACATATAAATACAGACATATAGATTACATGCATGCAAGCATACACACATATGTAGCCAGTGAGATACACATATTTATTAATACACACTTATACATACATAAAGACACGGATATACGTACATAATAGATGTAAACATAGTGACATACATAGATATAAAAAACACATTCATATACAGATACAGACATATACAGGTCTATAATCATTTTTCTCTCCAACACTCTTTTCATGACCACTCCGTCTTTTTCTCTCTTTATACATGTCCAGGTATCTCTCTACCTGTCTTTCCATTAATTCATATGACTGTATATTTTCATCAGTGTGTATATGTATGCGTGTGTGTGTGTGTGTGTGTGCGTGCGTGCATGTGTGGGGGTGCGAGGGCGTATGGCCAAGTGGTTAGAATGTTACTCTCATGATTGCGAGATCGTAGTTTCATTTCACTGATTGTCTTCTTGAGCCGAACACTTCATCTCACGCTGCTCTTTGCATTCCCTTCGATACCTGAAGTGTGGTACACCGCGCACCAGTTCAGCCAATGTGGATTTGATGGAAGCAGTGAGGTAATGTAGAGCACAAACATTCCATCACCATAAACAGGCTAACACAGACAAGATGAACATTAAGCAAGAAATTGAGGAGTCGTCTTTTCCGAACTACAAGTGACTACCCTCATATATATGTATATAGATACACATGTATGTATGTCTCTTCTATTTTTTAATATTTATAAATCTTCCACTGAGGAGGGAGTCGGTTTCCAACAGAGATACAAGGCTCTATCTTTGGGACAAATTCACATTTGGAACTTGAGAAAAGTCTTGCATATTTTTACTGTTCCACTCACAGATTGCACTTGTAATGTACGAATCAGCCGATCGATTTCTCTTTCTGAAAATCACAGTTTATCCAGAGTCTCCTTTAAACATTTACTAACGAAATCTAGTGCTCCAATTATCATTGGTATGAATATTAATTCATAGTCTGGATATAGAAGCTGGAGGTTTCGAAGTAGTTGTCCATAGATATCATCTTTTTCTTTGATTTTCAAAGAGATAGTTATATCTACAAGGCAGCTGACCTCTATGATAGTACATACCTTTGCTCCTCTGTCCCTAACAACAATAACAATAACAAGACATGAAGAAACTAGAGCGCTTCCATCAATCCAAACTTCGCTCTATCCTGAACATCAACTGGGAAGATCGCATCACCAACAACTCTGTGCTTGAAAGATCAGATCTCCTGAGCATCGAAGCCTTGATCATTGAATATCGTCTCCGATAGTCAGGTCACGTCCGAAAAAGTTATGTTTACATATATATA
>NC_068984.1:108824378-108825442 GCF_001194135.2 Octopus bimaculoides | reverse complement strand
GCTAACTACTTGATAAATTCTTACAAAGACTTAATCCTATTATTGAAATATAGATATAATCAGAATATATTCAGTGCTGAATTTTATTCTGAAAAAAACACATGTACCGAGATGCAATTCGAAAAAGTCCGCCTCTTACATAGATATATGCTGAATTCATGGAGTGTTCTGGTATGTTCATTCATCCGATGGATGTGACCTGACCATCGGAGACGATTTTCAATGATCAAGGCTTCGATGTTCAGGAGACCTGATCTTTCAAGCACAGAGTTGTTGGTGATGCGATCTTCCCAGTTGATGTTCAGGATAGAGCGAAGTTTGGATTGATGGAAGCGCTCTAGTTTCTTCATGTCCTTACGATAAGCAGTCCAGGTTTCACACCCGTACAGCAGAGTTGATACGACAACAGCCCGATAGACCGTGAGCTTCGTTTTGAATGTCAGATCCTTGTTGCAAAAGACCCTGGTTTTGAGACGACCAAAAGCGGCATGACCTGATTGGATGCGATGTTCGATATCCTTACCAGATCCTGCAGTGTTAAAAACTTTGCTCGACTCGTTGTGCTTGGTAACCATTGCAAAGCTAGCGCCAAATTCAAAAACGGTGTCAGTATATTAAATTACTAAATGAATAAATATTCGAAAATATTCATATAGATATTACTATTGATTATTATCATTAGTAAAATGAATAATAATAATAACAACAATATAGGTGACCAACAAGCAACAGCCGATAAATGGCAAATCAAAAATTTTATAATTATAATAGGGCACACGTGGTACCAGCATTTGTGTGAAAATCAGGGTCAAAAAATTCTCAAAGAAAACCACCAACCACTACAATTGATCTAGGGATATCTATTTCCTCATTCTACGGCTTTCTGCCGAGATGCTTAAGTTAATTTCTTTGCTCGTAGCCCGGTTTCTGTTGTACTTGTTATTTTTCCAGTGATTGGTGGTTTTCTCAGAGGATTTTTCGACTCTGATTTTCACAACAATGCTGGCACCACGTGTGCCATATTATGATCATAAATTAATCATAAAATTTTGGATTTGCCATAT
>NC_068984.1:108822624-108824275 GCF_001194135.2 Octopus bimaculoides | reverse complement strand
ATATATATGAGAGGTATTGGTATCCAGAAGACCCAAGGTGGCAGGTAAGGCTATGTAAGTGCTACGGGAGGACTGTAGTTAGACTCTCGGTTTGATAATAATACGAGTGAGGATCCTAACGCGGGTCATGTGTGTGTGTATGCATGTGTGCGTATGCGCGCGCGCGTGTATATATATATGGGAAATGATATGTTTATGATATTCCCTAACAGCGCTAGTGAACTGGAATCGAAGCTGTATTTGTTTACTCTGTGTATATTTGGTTTGTTTCAAGCACTGCCAAATTTAATCTAAAATCCTTTTTGTTCTTAAGAAAAAAGTGTTGTATTGATTATTTCTTCATGGCATAATCATTTCTAAGAAAGGCACAAGCTCACACATTGCAGAGGATGAAAAATTTAGTCATACCACAGCTCTGTGCTTCATCGATCACGGAAGTATGAGTTAAAAAAAAAAAGCTCTGATTTTGGCATAAAGATATCTATTTAGATTGCAGGGATCGCCATCTATCTCAGTACTTGACTGGCACTTTATTTTATTGACTTCAGAAGAAAATTTGGCATTGGTGGGAATAGACCTCAAAACATAAAGATCCAAAACTTTGATGTTATTACAATACACTCTGCTCACCGACTTTACATATCTCTCATAATAATGGTTTCTCTTTTAAGGCACAAGACTGCGGTTTTAAAGGGAAACCTCAATACTTGATTGGTATATAATTTTATCAACTCCGAACGTATGCAAACCAAACTTGAACTTGGCTTGAATTGAACTCAGAACGTAAAGAACCGGAAGAAATATTGCAAAACATTTTCTCCGATGCTCCTCATTCACGACTTTTATGTTTCTTTGTTATGATGTTGTCTAATTTTGGCACAAGGTCAACAATTTGGAGGGAAGGGGACTAGTCGATTACATCGACTCCAGTATTTGATTGATATTATATATTTTCTCCACTCCAGAGGGGTAAAATGCAAAGTCGATATCGGAGGAATTTGAACTTAAAACGCATAGAACTAGAAAAAAATGCCGCTAAGCATTTCATCGGACGCGTTAACGATTCTGCCAGCTCGTACCTTTACGTTGCTCTTTCATAGTTGAAAGAAATCGCAGATTAACGAGACACAACACGAACGAAAATCGCTGAAAAGATAAAATATTGTAAACTATAAGGATAATTCTTTGAAAGAATCTGAAAGTGGAACTGGAACTCAAATTGGATCTAAAACGAAGCTGAACTAAAATAGCTGTCGTTTCTGATGGCACGCGTATACTAATTACTTATATAATGTTGCAAAATCAATACAGAACTTAACATATTGATTGTTTCAAGAAGTCAGCTCTCTTTTCTCTCTCATACATTATTACACAAAACAACGCTGTGTTTTCTTCCTTCTTTTTCCTTTTTTTTTTCTTTTTCTTTGCTTCTTTTCTTTTCGATCAATTAACAAAACAATTTACGAATATAAATTATTTGACCGCTGACCTAAAACCATAAATTTTCCTAGTAAAAAGGATTAAGTCTTATGCTTGAAAGAACGATATACGAAATCCTATAAGAAGAAATATATTCCTTTTGCTCCAGAGAGAAAACTGGCGTCAACTAATCCTCTTAAACAAAATGAAATTATTGCTACAGACAAAACAG
>NC_068984.1:108817371-108821716 GCF_001194135.2 Octopus bimaculoides | reverse complement strand
TATATACACACATTTATATTTAGCCGCAAGTGTGGCTGTGTGGAAAGGGGCTTGCTTCTCAAACACATTTAGGAGAGTAGCGTATTTAAACATCCATACAATTTTATTCAGCATCCCCTCATGCACACACACACACACACACATTGGGAATTTTATTCGCATATTTAACAACATTAATTGCTAACACTGAGCTATATAGAAACTATCATTTGCGAAGAAGTGTGTAAGTTTATGCTAACAATTTTTTATTATGTCTTATGGTATACTGCCCACTTTCTTTTCTCTGTACCTGCTGCTTACTGCTTGAAGATTACAAACTTCCTACACTCGGATACCCAGATCGTATGTGTGCATGTATATATATAAATGTGTGTGTGTATATATACATGTGTGTGCGTGTATATACATATATATATATATATGGAAAAAAGACAAAGAAGAAAATGCTAAAATACTCTTGTGAAGAGTTAACAAGTGAGACAGAGACAGGCAGAAGCAAGAAAAATGCCGCTGTTACTTGAACACTATACAAATATGTCTTTAAAAAAACTTTTCTTTTAAATTTACCAAAATTTAATTTTTCAATAATTTTTCAAAAATCTATTATTCATATTTACTGTTGAAAAGATCTCAAGGATCGAAACCGGTTCTGTAATGTTCTTTATAAAAGTATTTTAGCATTTTCTACTTTGTCTTTTTTTCCATATATATCTACTCGTGTGTTCCTCTTCAACCTTTTACATATATATATATATATATGTGTGTGTGTGTGTGTGTATGTATATATATATATATATGTGTGTGTGTGTGTGTGTGTGTGTGTGTGTGTGTGTATGATGGAGGATGCATGAAATCCAAACGAATACCTCAGTCAACGCTCGTACGAATCCTGGCTAAAAAGTTGTATGAAAGAAGAAACGATCCAATGAAACAAAGTATTCCACACAAATTGAAAATCCAGGAGATTTACGTTAACAGAAGACTATAACATAAAATGAATAAAACAACTGAAGATATTGGTATCACATTTATTATCCTGTTGTGGCTGTTTCAATAACAGATGGGTTAGATAAATTGTTTAACATTGCACCGTTTCCACGGTAATGAAGAGTTGACAGAACTGGCTTCCATTCAATATCGCACGATATTACATAATCATCGTTTCTATTGATTCCAAGACGTTATATGAATTATCTAACCCATTTGTTACTGAAACGATCGTAACAGGAAAATAAATGTGGTACGAATAGTAATTGTATCTAGCATCTTAAATCTAGGATATTGTCATAGTCTCAGTTGGTCACACTTGAGAATCCATCCGCAAAGTCTAAAGACAGTTGCTTCTGATAGGACCCTATGAAGGAGGTGCCTGAGGATTCTACCCCACTACTAGAAATAGTGGGCGAAGAAGATGAACAGATGGAAGGAAGGATGGAGCTTAAATGTAATTTGAATTTCCCATTCTCGATCATCCGACTGGATACTTCGAAAGGAAGTTACTGTAATAGTTGTTTAGTCTCAAATCACTCGTAATCGAGCAAACCTATGGTCAAAAGCCTCCTTCATCCTATCATTTTTAATCTGCGACCACAATACCTAATACGGACGCCCTTTTGTTTTCGGGATTTTTAAAAGACAGCAGGTTATGATTTGAGAAGGATTTAGCTGCTAGTATTAGCAGTTCGAGTGATCATGTTAAGACTCCCTTGCTGGCTTGACCAAAAAGGCGTTTGCTTATTTGGCATTCTAGGACATTTAGAGTAATATACCGTAATAAATATAGCCATTGATTTGTTGCAAAACTGTTCATCGTCTCTGTAAAGTTGATATCGACAAATAGCAGAAATTAAAATCTAACTTCTGATCTCGTTTGGCAACTAATTGCTCATTAATATCCGATGATTTGGGGATCTACTGCCAACTAATTCTTCCTTACTTGAACACGCACACAAATACACACACATATATACACATACATATACACATATATACACATATATATATATACACACAATTATACAAATATATACATATGCACACATATACAGAAACACGGACATAAACAAAACACAGACTCTAAACACAACACTTCTCTGCAGACATATTCACATAATATGCAAGTACATATGAGAATACAGACTGACAGGCTCTGCGTAGAAATGCGATAATATTTCCATGGCTTATAGCTTATGGACGTTGTTGATTCTCTCAAGCACCAAACTGAAAGCATTGTAATTTTAAGTTTCTACTTTATGGGTTCTCGTTCCGAATATAACGTTGATGTTGTATTTAGTCATGGGCGATAAAATATGTGTCAATAATATAAATGGCTTGAGGTAAAGGAGCTCGCTTTGTAACGACGTAGTTTCGGGTTCAGCCCCATTGCACAGCACCTTGGCCGAATGTCTTCAACTATATATCCCCAGGCCGACCAGTGTTTTGTGAGTGAAATTGGTAGACGGAAACTGTGTGGAATCCCGTCATATATATATATATGTATATAGGAGTGGCTGTGTGGTAAGTAGCTTGCTTACCAACCACATGGTTCCGGGTTCATTCCCACTGCGTGGCACCTTGGGCGAGTGTCTTCTACTATAGCCTCGAGCCGACCAAAGCCTTGTGAGTGGATTTGGTAGACGGAAACTGAAAGAAGCTTGTCGTATATATGTATATATATGTATGTGTGTGTATACGTTTGTGTGTCTGTGTTTGTCCCCCCCCCCCAACACCGTTTGACAACCGATGCTGGTGTGTTTATGTCCCCGTAACTTATCGGTTCGGCAAAAGAGACCGATAGAATAAGTACCAAACTTTTAAAAAATACATACCAGGGTCGATTTGTTCGACTAAAACTCTTCATGCCGGTGCCCCTGCATGGCCGCAGTCAAATGATTGAAACAAGTAAAAGATAAAATATACTGAGTTTGTTCAATATGTATGGTTTATTCGATGTGTGTCATCTCTCATTTGGTGCAGTATGGCCGAACGGTCCGGTGCAAAGAAGTTCGCTTTGCAACAATGAAGTACACGTTCGATCCTACAACGAGATATCTTCAACAAATGTCGCTTTTACAGCCTTGGGTTTCCTCATACTTTATAAAAGTGGATTGACGAAAACTGTACAGAAGCCTGTCGAGTGAAATGTGCCTGTAAATTAAAAGGTAATACTTGATCTTGGCCATAACAAGTAAATGGATCTTCGTCGATTTTGACGATGAGTATTCAGTTGTTCGATCAGCTGAACTATGTATTCATTGAATTAGCAAGTAAGTGACTGAGTAATCCACAGAGACCTGTAATCTTCACATAATTCATGAGCAGAATAAACATCTACTTATTCTGCTGTACCTTTGAATTCCAAGTACAATCCATCTGGCGAGCTTCCGCAGTTTCCGTCCTTCCAATCTTACTCATCAGACTCGGGTAGAGCAGAAACTATGATAAAATAATCACTTGCTGAAAATGCTATGAAGCGAATTTGAGCTCAAAGCCTCATGAATGTAAAAGGAAAATTCTTAACCATTCGGCCATACTTGTTTTTAAACTACATTTAAATGCATGTTGCACTGGTATATAGTATGCCAAACAGTATCTGAAAGAAATTATGTTATGTACCTATGTATATGAATGCATTGTTCGCTCCATAGGCGGCCAGTATTTCATTATATTATACACTATTAATTTTAGAGCTGAATTAAATTGTTTTGTTATGGACTTATAGGTATGAGTGTATTTATATATTCTCACAATTTCAATATGATTTGAGCTAGTACTTATAGTAGTCACCAAAATTTGAAATAAATTATGTTCCAATATATTTCTTTTTATTCCTGGTTAGTAATATAACATAATTTGTACTACTACCTATTTGTAGACAACAATACATGTAATAAAATTATTTTGGTCTCAGTCTAAACGTACTTTGATTGCATTACGTTTATCTGATAGCAGATTTCGCTTTTTATATATCACTGATTTTATATAACGCGTCGTATTAGAGTATGGCTGAATTTAAACCGGTTCCTTTATATTTTAATAACGTTAGAGAGTAAAATTTGAAGAGAAATAGAGAATATATCTATATTCATATATATATGTGTGTATGGTGTATAATGCATACAAATACACACAGATAATACGAACACATACACACACACATACATACATACATACATTTAAGTCACAATATATGGATTCAACTAATCCAGTTTTACTCAATAAAAGCTTCTTAATTTTATAATAAATAATAAATTTACACGTCTGCATGTTTGCATTAATATATACAATCTTTAAATCAATGCAGATATCAAGCTATATATATATATATATATATATATATATATAT
>NC_068984.1:108814845-108816530 GCF_001194135.2 Octopus bimaculoides | reverse complement strand
ATCTATCTAAAATCAGTTACACGTGTTTCTTCCACCACGTGGGAAAAAGTCACGTTGAAGAACATACTTTAAACTTTCTGAAATGAAAACAGCGTAAACCGGTTAGTAAAATATGATTTTTCTTTTTTTATAGAAAAAAAAATGCCTTTGTGAAAACATGCACTAATCAGTAAACTTTTTTTTATAGGGAAACACTTTCTAACTTCTCTAACATTTTCTAACTTCTCTTAAGCGAAGGCGCATGACTCAGTGGTTACAGCATCGGTCTCACTATCATGGGATAGTGAGTTCCATTCCTGGACCAGGCTTTGTGTTATGTTCTTGAGCAAGACACTTTATTTCACATTGCTCCAATTTACTCAGCTGTAGAAATGAGTTGTGACGTCACTGGTGCCAAGCAGTATCGGCATTTTGTCTTTCCCTTGGATAACATCGGTGGCGTGATATGCATATGCGACTGCTGGTCTTCCATAAACAGCAGTTTGTTTGGACTTGTGCCTCGAAGGGGAACTTTCTAGGTGCAATCCCATGGTTATTCATCGCCGAAGGGGATCTTGACATTTGGCCTTCATTTATTCAGTTTCAGTATTTCACGCTCCTCCTTTACTTTCCTAACCTCTCCTACTTATGGCGTTACTCTCTTGTCTTACTATATAGTACTGGAACCGTCCAAAGATGGACCAATCGATGTGCAGTATTCAGCACGAAAGGGAATAAAAAAAGTACCAAAAGTAAGAATGCAAAATTTCCCAAATATATACACGAACAGAGATTCTTGCGATCAAAATCAAATGCATTTTTATTTATTTATTTATTCATTCATTTATTTATAGTGCTCAGTCGAACCTTCTCGCCTTTCTACGTTCTGGAAACTTCAACATATTTTGTATTATTCGCATCCAAAATTTATTCTGCTGATCTTAATAACTGACCCAACAATCTACCAATGAACACGTTGAATATTCTAATTTTACATAATCTCATATTTATATATGTGTGTGTATGTATGTGTGAGTGAGTGAATGTATGTGTGAGTGGAGATACATGTATAATCCTAGATACAAATGCTAGTTTTCTATATGTATATACATTTATATAAATACACACACACAAACATATATGTATATATATATATATATATATATATATATATATATGTTTGATACCAAGATATATATATACATATATACGTTTGACACCAATATAATCAGCAAAAAGGATTGTTAGGAACAGACATGCAAGCTTTTTATGCAAGAAATCTAACAGAGACAAAAAACTGAAATCGTTCTAAGCGTTTTCGAAAGACATGGCTACTGCAAATATGACTTGTATAGTATACACAAAAAATATATACGACTAACAGTGGTAGTAGAAGTAACTGTTGTTGTTGTTGTTGTGGTGGTGGTGGTGGTTTCGCCGTTGGTTTTGTTTCTCTCTTATGCATTGTGTCTACGTCTTGGATGTATGTTGTTTTTGTCGTAAAAGTATTTTGTTTACTCACTGTCTCTCTCCTTTCTTCCTCTCTTTCCCCATCTCTGTATCTTCAGTTTCCCACCCTCAACACATATGTGTGCATGAGTACATATATATATATAATTATAGATGTATGTATGTATGCATATATTTTATATATATATATTATATATAGGTATATACATATATATATATATATATATATATATATA
>NC_068984.1:108813667-108814502 GCF_001194135.2 Octopus bimaculoides | reverse complement strand
TGTGTGTGTGTGTGTGTGCGCGTGTGTGTGTGTGCGTGTATAAAAAAACCATCTCTTGCAAGTTTGGTAAATGTTGTTGTTCCCATGTGGATTGTAGGATAACAACTGTGATGTCTCATAGAAATAGGTTTGCTAAATTTACCAACATAACACCAACAATAATAATAATAATAATGATAATAATAATAATAATAATAATAATGATAATAATAATAATAATAATAATAATAATAATAATAATAATAATAATAAAACAATAACAGCAGTGACAACTGTGATCGCCATCATCATGAAGGGAAAGAAGAAGAAGAAGAAGAAGAAGAAGAAGAAGAAGAAGAAGAAGAAGAAGAAGAAGAAGAAGAAGAAGAAGAAGAAGAAGAAGAAGAAGGCTTTAATGACTGAAGAAACAAAAAAAAAATGAAAACATTTCCACCAACAACAAAAACAATATCAGCGTCAATAACAACCATAATAATTTATACAGAATATTATAACAATGGACATATAAGAAAGGAAGAAAGAAAGAAAGAAACAAACAAAGAAACAAAGAAAGAAAGAAAGAAAGAAAGAAAGGAAGGAAGAAAGATGGAAAGATAGAAAGGAAGGAAGAAAGAAAATGCTTGTTTTTAAGAAGAGTTGATGAAATGATCAGTCTGGAAAGGTTAGGAGAGTTCGACTTAGGAAATGAAACAGAGAAAGGGTATCTGAATAGATGGATGGATGGATGGATAGATAGATAGATAGATAGATAGATAGATAGATAGATAGATAGATAGATAGATAGATAGTTAGATAGATAGATAGATAGATGGATTGATGGATAGATAGATGGATA
>NC_068984.1:108806409-108808043 GCF_001194135.2 Octopus bimaculoides | reverse complement strand
TCTCGACATTTTTCAAATGTCAAGAAGGAAATTTTTGTATTTTGCTAGGGCCGAAACTGCCCCTGGGGGCCAATTCCTGCCCTTGAAAATACACACAAATGAAGCCTAGGTGCTTCGCAACAAAATTATTTAAAAATTCCAACAAAATGTGGACAATAAAAGGTCAAATAAACGTTTACCTTCGCAGCCGATGTGACAGCACGTCCGTGAGAAGAGATAGATAGATAGATAGATAGATAGATAGATAGATAGATAGATAGATAGATAGATAGATAGATAGATAGATAGACAGACAGACAAGCAGATAGACAGACAGACAAGCAGATAGACAGGCAGACAGACAGGTAGACAGGCAGACAGACAGATAGATGGATGAATAGATAGATCTCGAGTTGGGTGGAAAAGGAGTAGTTAATGAAAGGTGTAAACGGTGAAAATTTAGAAACAGCGCGAAAGATTGTGAAAACTCGTAATGATGGCGAAAGAGAGAGAGACAGAGAGATGATGATGATAATGATCATCATCATCATCATCATGGATGAGGAATCTTTAATGAGGGGATCAATGAGAAGGGCCTAAATACTGAGAGAGACGGCGAGAGCTTCTTTAGATTGTGAGAGACGGAGAGAGGTTTTAGATTGGCAAAAAAACGGAAAGAAAGAAATTTAATGAGAGAGATGGAGAGAAGGCACATTGGATAGAGAAAGAGGTGTAGGGAGAGAGTTTTAGGAATTAAGGGAGACGGGATGAGGGGAACTTTAATGAGAGAGATGGAAATAAGGGTCTTTATTGAGAGTAAGAAAAAGAGGATTTAGATTGGGAGAGAGTCTGAGAAAGGGGACCTTGTTTGAAGACATGTCATAGGAGAGATAGAGAAAGGGGGCTTTATTGAGTGACTGGGAGAGAAGGATGGCTTAAGTAATGAGAGAGAGACAGGAAGAGGGGCTGCTTTAAATAAGGATAGGGACAGGCAGGAGTTTTATTAGTGACGGAGAGAGCAGAATTAGCAAGTGAGAGAGACGGAGGGCAGGGTAGCTTTTAGATAGGGGGAGAAACAAATAGGGTGGATATTAATGACTTAGATAGTAAGAGAGACGGAGAGAGACGGCCTTAAATAGCGAGAGAGGTGAGGTACACTTTGGATAGAGGTGGGAACAAAGACCACTGATAGTAAGAGATAGAGAAAGAATTAAGTTGTGAGACGGAGAAGGGAGAGATTAAATAAAGAGACAGACAGACAGACAGAAAGTGGGTGGGTGGTGGGAGAAAGAGAGAAAGAGAGGGGAGAGTAAGAGTAAGAGACGAGAAGAGAGATAAAAAGTAAGAGAGAATGAGAGTGGAAGAGAGATATTAAAGAATCTTTTCTACTCTTGGCACAAAGCCCAAAATTTTGGGGGAGGGGGCCAGTCGATTAGATCGACCCCAGTACGCAACTCTTTATAGAGGGGACAAACAAGGACAAAAAAAGAGATTAAGTCGATTACAGCGACTCCAGTACGCAACTGGTATTTAGTTTATCGACCCCCAAAAGGATGGAAAGCAAAATTGACCTCGGCAGAATTTGAACTCAGAACTTAAAGACAGACGAAATACCGCTAAGCATTTCGCCCGGCGTGCTAACGTTTCTGCCAGCT
>NC_068984.1:108804882-108806161 GCF_001194135.2 Octopus bimaculoides | reverse complement strand
AATTTCGCCCGGCGCGCTAACGTTTCTTATCTCTTTATTGCCCACAAGGGGCTGAAAATAGAGGGGACAAACAAGGACAGACAAAGGGGTTAAGTCGATTACATCGACCCCAGAGCGTAACTGGTACTTAGTTTATCGACCCCGAAAGGATGGAAAGCAAAACTGACCTCGGCGGAATTTGAACTCAGAACGTAACGGCAGACGAAATACCGCTAAGCATTTCGCCCGGCGTGCTAACGTTTCTGCCAGCTCGCCGCCTTGAGAGCTATCAAAGAATGGGTCTTTGGATAAACATGTTTAATATTTAGAATATAAGGAGAGACAGGGAGGAATGAGTGAATATTTTATATGTGTATCAGTGAGTGTATGAGCCTCTATGTCTGTATGTATATGTATATGAATACATGTGTGCGTGCATACATGTGTATATGAATATATGAGTGCACATAAGCGTGTGTGTATGCATGTGTATATGAATGTATGAATATATGCATTTGTATGTGTGTATGTGTATATGAATATATGAATATATGTATGTGTGTATATATGTGTATATATGAACATGTGTATGTATGTTTATATGAATGCATGCATGTGTGCTTATATGTGTGTGTGTATGTTTGTATGAATATAAGTATGTGCGTGCATGTATGTGTATACGAATGCACGTATGTATGTGTGGCTGTTTTCGTGTGGCTAATTCTATATGTATAAGTGTTTTAGTGCTGTGTGTATGTATGTGCAGTTTTATGAATGTATGATTGTATGTGTGACTCTGTGTGTGTGTGTGTGTGTGCATCTACGAGTATGTATAGGTGTGTGTGTGTATGTGTGTGTATGCATGTGTGTGTGTCTATGTGTGTATGTGTGACTACAGGGACTGAGTGACTAAGGGTGTAGGAAAGATTGTAAGGTATGTATGTTTGAGTCAACGTACGTGTGCGTATATGTGTGACAGACTGTGTGTGCATGAGTGTGTATGTGCGTGCATGTATAGGTTTGTGTGTGCATGCAAAGGAGGGAGAGGGAAAACGATATGCGCGTGAGTGAGTGGCTGTGTGAGTATATGTATGTTTTGTGTCTATGCATGTGTGTATTTGAGACAGAATTGGACAAAATATGTGTGAGAATGAGACAGAAAAAGTGCGTGTATGTGTGTATATGTGTGGGGGGTGCGTGCATGTATGTGTATGTATGTTTAGGGGTAGATGTGTATGGGTCTGTGTAAGGACTGTTCTAGAGTGTATATATATATATATATATATATATATATATATAT
>NC_068984.1:108802797-108804507 GCF_001194135.2 Octopus bimaculoides | reverse complement strand
GTATATATATACATATATACGACGGGCTTCTTTCAGTTTCCGTCTACCAAATCCACTCACAAGGCTTTGGTCAACCCGAGGCTATAGTAGAAGACACTTGCCCAAGGTGCCATGCAGTGGGACTGAACCCGGAACCATGTGGTTGGTAAGCAAGCTACTTACCACACAGCCACTCCTGCGCCTTATATATATATAAAATGTAGATAGATAGATAGATAGATAGATAGATAGATAGATAGATAGATAGATAGATAGATAAGTAGATAGATAGATAAGTAGATAGATAGATAGATAGATAGATAGATAGATAGATAGATAGATAGATAGATAGATAGATGTGTGAGTTTATAAGTATGTGTGTGAGCATGCGTTGGACGAGAAGAGGAAACGTGTGTGTGTATGTGTGTGCGTGTGTGTGTATGACTGTATATGTTTGTGCATACATGTGTAAGACGAGTAGTGAATGTATGTATACATATATGTGCGTGAGTATGGGTGTGTGTACATATGGGTGTATATGTGGATGTGAGTGTGAGCGCATGTGCTTGTCTTTTTGTGCGTGGGGGTGGATAGATGTATGTGAAGGTAGTGTGTATATTATGTATGTCTGTGCGTGTTCTTGAACGCATGTGCGTACGTATATTCTTGAACACTCGCTCGCGCGCGTCTGTGTGTGTGTATGACAAAAGCAAGGTAACAAACCGATGTAATACAAATTCTAAAACCTTCACTCTCCTGCTCAAATAGTTTATTTTTTACGACGAGGAAGAGCTTCGCGTTTTCTACCGTTGTTTTTACTGTTGCTGGTATTGAGATTACTATTATTATTATTATTATTATTATTATTATTATTATTATTATTATTATTATTATTATTATTATTATTATTAATAATATCATCACCATCATCCTCATCATCGTTGCTGTGACTGTTGTTGTTGCTATTATTATTGTTGTTGTTTTTTGTCTTCAACAAACATATCTGTTGTTTTTTTTTCGTTCTTTTTATTTGTTTGCTTGTTTACGCCATTTTGTTTGGTTTCATTTTTGTTTTTTTTTGTTGTTTTTTTCTTAACTTACTCATTAATGTAGAATCAGGCGTGTCGTTTCTGTTATTTGTTACTCGTAATTATTGTTGTTACTGTTGTTTGTATGGCTTTCTTTATTTTTATTTCATTTATTAATCATTTATTCATTTATTTATTCATCTATTCTTCATTTATTTATTTATTGCCATGCGTATTTATAAAGTGTGTTACATCGTCTTCTTTGTCATCATCTCCCCTCGTCATCTTCATCCAATTGCTTCCAGCAAATGGAAAGAAAGTGAAGTAAACAAAAACCAAAAACGAAAAAAAAATAACAATATAAGACGAAAACGAAACGGAAGGTTTCTATTGATGAAAGAAAGTGGATCAGTCAGTGTATTTGTAAGTCATCGATAAAGAAGAAACAGCCATCACAACAACAGCAACAACAAGCCTTTTTATTATTGAATGTCTGAGTAAGTCAATCACCCGTCCACGTTCTAATTTGTCATTAAGTCACGAACCTTACCTACATACATAAGTTTATATTTTAGATTACTGTGTTTTCATTTGCTTATTGTTGTTCTTTTTTTAAACCCCATGTATGTATATACATGTGTGTCTTTATATATATATATATATATGTGTGTGTGTGTGTGTGTGTGTGTGTGTGTGTGTGTGT
>NC_068984.1:108796834-108802746 GCF_001194135.2 Octopus bimaculoides | reverse complement strand
TGCATGTATGTATATACATATACATATACATATATATATGCATATATATATATACATATACATATACATATATATATGCATATATATATACATATACATATATATATATGCATATATATATGTATACACACACATACATACATACATATATATGCATATATATATGTTCGTAAATACATATGCATGCATATATATATATAATGCTTGTGTGTGTATGTACATGCATCCATGTCTGCATATGTGTATGTGTATAAATACATGTGTGTGTGTGTGTGTGTGTGTGTGTGTGTGTGTGTGTGTGTGTGTGTGTGTGTGTGTGGTTGTGTGGTAAGAAGTTTGTTTCCCAACCACATTCTTCCGGTTTCAATCCGGCTACGTGACATCTTGGGCGAGTGTCGTCTGTTTCAGTCTCGAGCTGACCAAAGCCTTGTAAGTGAATTTTCGTGATGGAAACTGAAAGAAGCCCGTTATATATGTGTGTGTGTGTGTATGTGTGCGTGTGTGTGTGTTTGTCCCCTACCACCATTTGACAACCAGTGTTGGTGTGTTTATGAACCGGTAACTTAGCAGTTCGGCAAAAATAGACCCCTATAATAAGTACCAGGCTTTAAGAAAATAAGTACTGGGGTTAATAGATTCGACTAAAAGTCCTTCAAGGTGGTGCCCCAGCATGGCTGTAGTCAAATGAGTGAAACAAACAAAAGATAAATAAATAAATATCTGCGCACGCGCACACGCACATATATATATATACAGGGCGTGATGGGTAAATATTATATTTTTAATTTCGCGCATGCGCATTGTTTATTTTTGATTTTGTTGACTGAACAGTGTAGTATCGTCAGTTAGGTACCATGACGCAATTCACTCTGCCAGAAATTTGGAAACGATATGCTGTACTGCTTGACATTTGCGCCGGAAGCTCCAATACGAACATATCAGAGTGTTTGGGTGTCAATCTGAGGACAATGCAGAGGATTCGGAAAGAGTTGGTTGAGTCTAATAGTGATTACGAAGGTACGGCAGCTCGGAAAACTCACTCTGGTCGTTCTGATGAGAAAAGAACTTCTGAATTTGTTGGTGAGATCCAGTCAATGATTGACAACGATCCCTCCAAATCAATCAGGTCCATCGCCAAGGATATGGAATGTCTGAATTTTTCGTCAGGCAGGTAGTGCCTGAAGACATTCAGTATTCTTCATACAAAATGAGAAAGGGCCAATTTTTATCCCAAGCCATCAAGGACAAGAGGTATGACCGCACTACGAAGCTTTTGAACAAACTCAAGCATCCCCTCCAACCGAACATGCTTTGGTTTTTCTCAGACAAGAAAAATTTCTACCAGGATCAGGTAGTGAACACTCAGAACAACTGTTGGCTTGCCGTGTACCGAGAGTGATAAAAATCAAACATCCAGTCAACACCAAGGTGTTTAGAGTGATCACTAGTGATGGTGATGATATGCCTCCATTCATCTTACCCTCACACTCAATACGGAGACCTACATCAAGTGCCTGAAGGGGGTAGTGTTGATCTGGGTCAAGACGGTGGCTGCTGGAAGACCCTGTGTCTGGCAACAGGACTCTGCACCATACCACACAAGCAGGAGAACCCGATCATAGCTGTCAGACAATTTCTGCGACCACATCACTCCCAAACCTAGCCATTTAACTCCCCAGACTGCAACCCCTTCGATTATTATGTGTGAGGTGCAGTGGGGTCGATATAATCGACTTAATCCCTTTGTCTGTCCTTGTTTGTCCCCTCTGTGTTTAGCCCCTTGTGGGTAGTAAAGAAATAAGAAACGTTAGCACGCCGGGCGCAATGCTAAGCGGTATTTCGTCTGCCGTTACTTTCTGAGTTCAAATTCCGCCGAGGTCGACTTAGCCTTTCATTATTTCGGGGTCAATAAATTAAGTACTAGTTACGCACTGGGATTGATGTAATCGACTTAATCCCTTTGTCTGTCCTTGTTTGTCCCCTCTATGTTTAGCCCCTTGTGAGCAATAAAGACATAAGAAACGTTAGCACGCCGGGCGAAATGCTTAACGGTATTTCATCTGTCTTTATGTTCTGAGTTCAAATTCCGCCGAGGTCGACTTTGCCTTTCATCCTTTCAGGGGTCGATAAACTAAGCACCAGTGACGTACTGGGGCTCGATCTAATCGACTGGCCCCCTCCCCAAACATTTCGGGTAGAAAAGAAAAATATACAGTTGTAGACAAATGTTCGGAACATTTTTTTAAAATAAAAGTTGTTATGCCCAAGTACGATTAGATTCAAATATATACAACGTAGAAACATACTTACTTAATAACTAATCCAATGGTTGAATATGTAGAAGAAAAAATTTTCAGACCTATCTTCCAAACTTTTGGCCAAGTAATAACATATTGCAAATTAAATATAACTTTGGGTATTTAATATAAAAATTCTAATTTTCAGGCCTATGTTCCATGCTTTGGGCCAGGTAATAATATACTTATAGCAAATCAAATATAACTTTGGGTATTTAATATAAAAATTCTAATTTTCAGACTTTTGGCCACGACTGTATGAGTTACTTCGATTATTTCAAACAGGAGATCCAAATTATTCTGCACTATCTAATGCTTACAAAATATCTTTTCGACTTTGATGTTAAAAACTATTGATATTGTAAGTATGAATAGTCCTTCAATATGAATTATAGGGGCTTATCTGTGAACTCTTCGTTCGGTGGCTGAATCACATATCAATGACAACCAGTTCCAGAAATGTTAGCAACAGTGGTTCACTTTCAGATCCGGATGAACTTAGCCAGTGTTGTCGAAACGAGAGGGAAAAGAGAGACAGACAAAAATCGAGTCTACTGAGTAACACCTTACAGTTTCATCCTGATGAAGCTGTTAGATGTTACTCAGGCACTCAACTGAGTCCACCACATCTTATATATGCACATAGATCGATCGATAGATAGATAGATAGATAGATAGATAGATAGATAGATAGATAGATAGATAGATATGCACACACATACATATATATATCTATACATACATATATATATATATATATATGCATATACATTATATGTGTGTGTGCATATAATGAAGATAGATAGATAGATAGATAGATAGATAGATAGATAGATAGATAGATAGATAAATATATACACGCACGCACACTTACACACATATACGCATATATATGTGAGTGTGGGTGTACATACTATTGCCATACTAATAATACTAATAGGCGTATATTTAAAAGAAAATCTAGTTAAACCATACAAAAATCTATTTTCAGATCATACTACGTTCATATACGTGAGACTACTTCAAATAAATTGCCTCTTCTATTTCATTAGGAGGTGGCGGCGGTGGTGGCGGTGATGGCGGCGGTGACCACACAGTCACTACGAAATACATAAGGTTTTGGATTCACTATATTAATACAGTTCTTCGTATTAAGCATTGCACTGGCAATAAGCAGTATTAGATAATTTCATATCTTAACAAAAGTCTAATTTACTTTACATTTCAATTGTCACAGTATGACATTTTTGTATATATAAATATATATGTGTGTGCTTGTGTATATATGTGTGTGTGTGTGTGCATGTGTATTCGTATATATGTGAGTTCGTATAAGTGTGTGTGTTTGTATATGTGTGTTCCTATGTGTTTGAGTGTGTTCGTATATGTGTTTGTGTGTATGTTACGTTCATTCATTTTATTTTTGTTTGGAAATTGCAAAAGAACTTTATAAGCAATATGCTAGGGTTGGCCAGTCAAAAAGGTCAGATTCGATATCTGGACCGAAGAATCTATCTATAAGACATCGAAATCTGACAATGAAATGTAATTTAACTGGCTTTAAAATTCGTAAGAAGCTCCGACTCCCGAGAAACAGAAATAAATGTACATTATTCTGAAGAATGCTTTCCAAAACTGTATGAAGAAGATTTTTCAAAAGAAACCTATACGGTTAACATTTTCAGCCGCATACCATCAGTTGCTGACGGAGAAGATACAATGTGCAGATTATTGCATACTTTCGTTGAGTGCACCTTGTGACAGAATGCAAAAGAAATTTTCCCCAACTAGATTATAGAAAGTACGTTAAAGAAAGTTTCATTTCACCAAACAGAAACGATCAGGTTGAAAGTATATCAGGTAGAAAGTTGTAGTGATTGGCATATAAACAAAATCTAAAATTATTATCATTATTATTAGTAGTATTAGTATTATTATTACTACTACTACAACTACTACTATTACTACGTTTACTATTGTTGTTGTTGGCTGGTGGACGAGGCTGAAAAATATTAGGACAGAGACATTCCTTTTTGGTAGAGCCCTCATCGACTTTTTCAAGTTTCATTTGAAAAGAAAGTGAGGGTGGATAGGAAGGTGCTATCTTCGAATGAATTTATCGAAAAGGTGAGTGAAAGCGGCAAAAATGGTAAGAGGGGGGGTGCAACTGTAAGTATAAACCTGTGAGTCGGAGAACAGGAATTGGAGAGGACACTTACCCTTGATGTTCAAGGTGGTCTTCGATAGTGGGGATTCCTCGATCGACCGTAGAGGTCTTCCTGTATCAGGAGGATCACATCATTATCACCTTTCTTTTATTATTTAATGTATACCATGTATACCACGTTTTTTTTTTGTTAATATTTCATAGTATGTATATTTTTCCTTCTATCATTACATTTTTTGTAAATCTCCAAACTTTATGTTCATCTTTATATTGCCCCCCTCAGCTCGCCCCGGTGGCACATAAAAGAAATTATTATCATCATCCTCATCATCATCATCATCATCATCATCATCATCATCATCATTATTATCATTATTATCATTATAAAGCAGGAGTGGCTGTGTTGTAAGTAGCTTGCTTACCACATGGTTCCAGGTTCAGTCTCACAGCGTGACACCTTGGCAAGTGTCTTCTACTATAGCCTCGAGCCAACCAAAGCCTTGTGAGTGGATTTGGTAGACGGAAACTGAAAGAAGCCCGTCGTATATATGTATATGTACATGTGTGTGTTTGTGTGTCTGTATTTGTCCCCCTAGCATTGCTTGACAACCGATGCTGGTGTGTTTATGTCCCCGTCACTTAGCGGTTCGGCAACAGAGACCGATAGAATAAGTACTAGGCTTACAAAGAATAAGTCCCGGGGTCGATTTGCTCGACTAAAGGCGGTGCTCCAGCATGGCCGCAGTCAAATGACTGAAACAAGTAAAAGAGAGTAAAGAGAGTATAAAGCGGTGAGCTGGCGGAATCGTTAGCACGCTAGGCGAAATGCTTTTCGGTATTTCGTCTGTCGCTACGTTCTGAGTTCAAATTCCGCCGAGGTCGACTTTGCCTTTCATCCTTTCGGAATCCATAAATTAAGTACAAGTTGAGCACTGGGGTCAATATAATCGATTATTCCACCTCTCCTAAATGTCAGGCCTTGTGCCTATAGTAAAAAGGATTACTATTATTATTATTATTATTTACTTTTAATCTGCATGTTTGTTACACTCACTTGCCGAGACACACCCAGTGTCCTGGGGCGAGTGAAGGGTAAGAGATGTTACAGTATGACTGAAAGCTTGGGGAGGGGAAAGTAGCTAAATATCTTCATATAATACAACACAGACATTTAAATAGATCGGATTTTTCTAAGGATGTCGGCAGTACTTGTCAGTACAATCTTTTGGATTTCTCTGAGACATGGTTCACCTGGGATCTTATCTAGATGTTTCTGACATCCCTTTTTTTTTTCTATCATACCTAGGGTGCCTACAATAACAGAAACAGTCCTTACTTTTTACTTAGTTTGTCAAATTCCTTTACAGATATATTTTTATCAGTGGGAACACTTACATCTATTAATCTACAAGTATTTTCTTCCCTGTCTTTAATAATTATGTCTGGTA
>NC_068984.1:108790285-108796643 GCF_001194135.2 Octopus bimaculoides | reverse complement strand
CTATCATACCTAGGGTGCCTACAATAACAGAAACAGTCCTTACTTTTTACTTAGTTTGTCAAATTCCTTTACAGATATATTTTTATCAGTGGGAACACTTACATCTATTAATCTACAAGTATTTTCTTCCCTGTCTTTAATAATTATGTCTGGTAAATTAGCCTGGACCGTTCTGTCAGTGTTGACTGGAAAATCCCAGAGAATAATGACATTTTTACCTTCAACGACTGGCTCAGGATGATGTTCATACCAGAAAACATTATTATTATTATTATTATTATTATTATTTTATTATTATTATTATTATTATTATTATTATTTACATTATTTACATTCGACGGATATTTGTCCTCATCTTGATTGTTGTTAACACAATGTTTCGGCTGATATACCCTCCAGCCTTCTTCAGGTGTCCTGGGGAAATTTCGAACTTGGGTTCTCATTCCTAAGGTATTTTTCGATGTTGTTATTATTATTATTATGTGCATATGGCGTAGTGGTTAAATATAGAACATTATTATTATTATTATTATTATTATTATTATTATTATTGTTAATATTATTATCATCGTTATTATTATTATTATTATTATTATTATTATTATTATTATTATTATTATTATTATTATTATAAGGCAGTGAGCTGACAGAATCGATAGCACGCCGGACAAAATGCTTAGCGGAATTTCGTCCGTCCTTACGACCTGAGTTCAAATTCTGCCGAGGTTGACTTTGTCTTCCATCCTTTCGATAAATTAAGTACCAGTCAAGTACTGAGGTTGATGTGATCGATCGACTTACCCCCTCCCCTGAAATTTCAGGCCTTGTGCCTATAGTAAGCAAAGGTTATTATTCTTATTATTATTTTCATCATCATCATTATTAATACTGCCGAGGTCGACTTTGATTTTCATCTCTTCGTGGGGTCGGTAAAATAAGTACTAGATCGATGTAATTGATTTAACCCTCCCACTAAAATTGCTGACCTTTTGAGACTGCTATTACTACTAGTCGTATGACGGTAACTTTGGAAGTAATACTTTTACCGCCACGGGAAATGTCAAGAAATATTTTATATTAATACATGTAAGTAGCTTGCTTACCAACCACATGGTTCCGGGTTCAGTCCCACTGCGTGGCACTTTGGGCAAGTGTCTTCTACTATAGCCTCAGGCCAACCAAAGCCTTGTGAGTGGATTTGGTAGACGGAAACTGAAAGAAGCCCGTCGTATATATGTATATATATGTGTGTGTGCGTATGTTTGTGTGTCTGTGTTTGTCCCCTTAGCATTGCTTGACAACCGCTGCTGGTGTGTTTATGTCCCCGTAACTTAGCGGTTCGGCAAAAGAGACCGATATAATAAGTACTAGGCTTACAAAGAATAAGTCCCGGGGTCGATTTGCTCGACTAAAGGCGGTGCTCCAGCATGGCCGTAGTCAAATGACTGAAACAAGTAAAAGAGTAAAGAGAGAGTAATTATGATTTAACTTTTATTAATTTCTTGCTTACACAAAACGAAGAAATGAATTATAATTTTCAAAAAATATATTCACCTCCCATAACTATTATTATCACATGGCTCAGTGGTTAGAGCGTCGAGCTTACGATCGCGAGGTCGTGAGTTCGAATCCCGGAACGAGCTGCGTTTTGTGTTCTTGAGCGAGACACTTTATTTCACGTTGCTCCAGTTCACTCAGCTGTAGAAATGAGTTGCGACGTCACAGTGCCAACCTGTATCGGCCTTTGCCTTTCTCTTGGATAACACTGGTGGCGTTGAGAGGGGAGACCGGTATGCATGGGCGACTGCTGGTCTTCCATAAACAACCTTACCCGGACTTGTGCATCGGAGGGTAACTTTCTAGGTGCAATCGCATGGTCAGTCATGACCGAAAGGGGTCTCTCATTTTGGCACTTAATACTTCTATTCTCTCTCACGTCACCAAGCCTGGCGCGTGCATGAAACCTGCACATTCGATGTTAATTTTTTCCGTATTTCCTTTTTACTCTTTTCCCCCCTCTCTCTGTACAATATAAAGCAAACAACCAACCAAAATTTATGTCAGCCATCATTATTATTGTCGTTATTCTTGTTGTTGTTGTTATTTTGCTTATTCGTCTATCGATGTATTATACATCGATCCCGTAATTTTGTTATTTCTATTGTTAAACAAAGTTATATTTCTCTTTTACTCTTTTACTTGTTTCAGTCATTTGACTGCGGCCATGCTGGAACACCGCCTTTAGTCGAGCAAATTGACCCCAGGACTTATTCTTTGAAAGCCTAGTACTTATTCTATCGGTCACTTTTGCCGAACCACTATGTTACGCGGATGTAAACACACCAGCATCGGTTGTCAAGTGATGTTGGGGGGGGGGGAACACAGACATACAAGCATATACACACACATACATATATATGCATATATACGACAGGCTTCTTTCAGTTTCTGTCTACCAAATCCACTCACAAGGCTTTGGTCGGCCCGAGGCTTCAGTAGAAGACACTTGCCCAAAGTGCCAAGCAGTGGGAATGAACCCGGAACTATGTAGTTGGTAAGTAAGCTACTTACCACACAGCCACCCCTCGCCTATATATTGAACATTTGTTATCGTTTTATAGATGAACTAACCAGGATTTTAGGGAGCAGGTGAGTTTTCTCTGTCTATAGCCATTAGAAGCTAAGTCAGCGTTTATTTAGCAAACATGCCCCTCAATATTTGGTTTAAAAGATTGCAGGGAGGATTTGTTCGTCCGGTAAAAAGCGGAATCAGTTATCCGTAGAATAGCGATGTTGTAAAAATTAGCGATAGCGGCGGCAGCAGTAACAACAGCAACAGCAGTAGCAGCAACAACAACAGCAACAGTAACAGCAACCAACAACGTAAGGCGGGATAAGTATGAAGTTAATTTTCCGCTGTTAAAAATTTCAACACCGCCATCACCATTACGGGAACAAGAAAAGAAAACAATAACAACAAAAAGCAACAACAACACTACCAAGAACACTGTCACCTCCGCCACCACCACTACCACTGTCACCGCCAACACAAACATTAATACAAAGGAAACAGCATCAAAGAAAAGGAGAAGGGTTCCGCACAAGAGTGTCGTCGACTGGAGAAAGTTGACGCGTCAGAAAAAGACATTATCTGACGTTAAAACTCACTTAAAAAATGGGAGAACAATATTTCTAAACGTACCAAAGGAAACACAAGAAGATACTGGAAAAAAAAAAACTATCATCTACAAGCATAGTTCATCGAAAATCAAGAGACTAGAGACGAGGGTCCAGATTGAAAAATGTCTGAAGAATCTTCGGAATATCGAGGAATATCGAGGAATACCGATAGAAATATACCCAAAGATGAATACCAAATGCAGACATTCTGCAGAGCTGGACATAGCACAATGCTCACAGACAACATGGATACCTGTGCACTTGTCGAGTGGAACCCAAAAGATCGGAAAAGACTACTCGAAAGATCTCCAAGATGATGGGAATATGATGTGGTCAAACAATTCGAGCACAAATTGTAAAGAAACTCACAATCAAAAGCAAAATGGGAGCGCACTGCGACCATCAAATATGTAATGATATCTGATAGTCTGGCCGTGAAAAGTAGTTGGAAAACAGATGTGTTTGAAATACTGAATAGTTTTTAAATATTTAGTTTTAAAAATCGAATAACGAAATATCAAATTATTTTGAATTTGATCTTGCAGTAGATGAACAATGATAATTCCTCCATTTCATTAAAATTGTAATTATTACAACATTATCGTAACAGTTTATGTCATCGTAAGTTAGGCTGTCGTACAGAAATGGCTAAGTGAATCCAAGTTTGAAGATGGAGACAGGAAAAACTTGAGCACATCATTGTAGTGATGACAGCAGCTAAAAGGCAGAGCTGTGTATTTTAGCAACTATTATATCAAACATGAATGATAATAACTATACACTTATTTAAATATATTAACCTTTTGTCTGTCCAAAGCAACTTCGTAAACCTGTTTTAAGCATTTCAAACTTTTAGTTATCCCTTGTTTCGTAAGCTCTTAGTCATATCAAACTTTCTTTTCATCAGTCCCAATTAATCCACTGGTTGAACATAGAAAATGGGAAACTGTATCATATATAATGCATGGACGATATGGAAATGTGTCTTGTGTATCACGTGTGATACATAAGACAGGCAAGGGGGTTAAAATGGACATTTTCGAAATTTTCCAATCGTTTTAGATTGATCCAAAAGGTCCTTGAGAGTTCTGGTTACATATATAGGTACACTTACTTTACAGCCATTATATGTATGAAATACGATATCACTAATAAAATGTAACTATTATGTCTTATAGCATTAATAATTGCAGACAAAATGGCCGAAAAGATCAGTTATTGGAGGACCCAGTTGAAATAAATCAAATTATAAACAGAGTTTATTGACTTTTGTAATCGATAAATGACTTAGATATGTATTATCAAACTAAATACATATATTGTATTTACAATCTCTGTGTCTGGAGGCGATAAAACTGGATAATAAAAACGGCCAGCTTTATTTGTCCATTTTCATATTATGTATGTGCATGCCTATATATGTGTGCGTGTGTGAGTGTGTATGTGTAAGAATGTATATATGTACATATGTATGTATATATATGTATGTCATTGTATGTGTACGTGTATGTGTAAAATAGATACACATGTACTTCACAGGACATATCATAATTTGTCTAAACGAAGTCGTTTTTTCTTCTCTCTCTCTCTCTCTCTCTCTCTCTCTCTCTCTCTCTCTCATAGTTCTCTACGACTAATTAGAAATCAGTTAGAACTACGATTAAAGTCCGTGTGAAAGAAGTACGACGAAAAGCGAGGTGAATTGATGGATGGATGGATGGATGGATGGATGGATGGATAGACAGGTACATGACCGTCCGTACTGACTGACTGACTGACTGATAGATAGATAGATAGATAGATAGATAGATAGATAGATAGATAGATAGATAGATAGATAGATAGATAGATAGATTATGCATATATGTGTGTGTATATCGTTTTTGTCGGCAATCCCTCGGAGTGAAGAACGATTCTCTGCCAGAGTTAACTTTCAAGTACATACATGTAAATATGTAGACCAATGCGTGATCCATAAGTCTAGCTGCAGAGAATACATTTCTTGTCCTGCGGGAGATGCTGTTGTTTCCGTCGAAATGTTTTCTTCTCTGACATTTATAAATTAAATGTTTGCTTGAGGTTATGTTGAAGTGTTGTGTTCTATCATAGGCGATTCGTCCGTTTGCACTTGCATCGGTTATTCACCCACAATTACTATTTTCACACACTGATGCCAGATTTTTCGTATTTCCTTTAAATACATCTTTGAATCATTTCATTTTGTCTCTATGCGTATTTTCCTTCACTTATCCATGAGTAAGACATTTATTCATATAACCAATGGTCCACCGTTTTCATTCATGGCCAGCGCGACGAAGCTGATATCGCATAATTATGGTGGTTTCCACGCAGAAGATATTGACTTTCTCGAGCTCGCTGACATACTGCCGTTTGTTCAGCCACTGAATGGCCAAGCTCTTCATCAGGCATCTCTAGTAGCATGAAACTCTAGATAGAGCTGAACAGTAGAAGATCTTCAGCGTAGAAGACCACCTCTCGTCCTCGTTCTTGTGTTTCAGTCCTTATCTCTTTATACTCTAAGGGAACCGGGCTGCATCCACGCCATGAATTCCTGGACACCCTTCTGCTGCCACATTCTGTGCTATTGTCTGTATTACGAGACGATGCTGAAAAGTTCTTGGCTCTCAGTTAAAAGAAAATACAGAAGGATTAGTTAATCATGGTTTTATTCAACATATTCCCCTCTCAGATTCACACATTTATTGCAGCAGTCTTTCAGTTTTCTAAGTCCTGTAAAAGAACTCGGAGGGTTGGGCCTCCACTCAGGCTTTTTGTGACACCCTTAAAGCCAGGAAGTTTTTCAGCATCCCCTCCTGAATGGTTAAGGTATCCCAAATCCAAGATAACTTGTGTATTGTAACCAGTTTAGTCGAAGACACCAGTTCGCTGCAGGGTAAATTATACTTTCTGAAGTCCAATTTCATTCCTCGTTCACCAGATCCAAATCGAACTCTTCTCAGCTGCTTCTCCCGTTGCATTAAGAGCTCTGGTTCTCTTTTTCCCAGAAATTCAGATGTATACTAATACATCTGTTTGTTTTCTACACCACCTGTCTTCGTCTTTTGTTTGTTTGTTTTTTTGTGAATTCTCCCTATAGATAGATAGATAGATAGATAGATAGATAGATAGATAGATAGATAGGTATACTCTTTTACTC
>NC_068984.1:108788514-108790066 GCF_001194135.2 Octopus bimaculoides | reverse complement strand
AAACACAGACACACAAACACACACATATATATATACATATACATATATACGCCGGGCTTTTTTCAGTTTCTGTCTACCAAATCCACTCACAAGGCTTTGGTCGGCCCGAGGCTATAGTAGAAGACACTTGCCCAAGGTGCCACGCAGTGGGACTGAACCCGGAACCATGTGGTTGGTAAGCAAGCTACTTACCACACAGCCACTCCTGCGCCTATATGGTATATGCATATATGCTTCTTTGTGTGTATATATGTATCTATGTATAAGCGTGTGTTGGAGGCAGGTATTTATGAGATCATAGGCAGATTTTCCCACAAGCCCTTTCGCACCCACTTATTGTAGAAGCCAGATTCTATCAGTCATATTTCAAATTTATAGAGATATCACTTTTATAACTTGTCCAATCGTCAGAGCTGTAGCAGTAGCGTGTGTGCAACAACTTACTTTATAAGCCATAATTATGGCTGGCTGTCTCCGACCATGCTCTTCATATAATCGTCTTCTCAGGAGACCAAAGGTTACGCTGGCATATTTTATCCGCTGCTGGAGCTTCACATCAATATCTATGCTGTGTAATCGGTGACTATTACATAGCTTAATGCGATATATGATAATGTTTATCACATATCGCATTAACTATAGTTTATACCAGTAAAATGTTCATCTCGCCTAATTTTGAGAAAAGAGGACACAGACTCTTGGATAAAATCAGTGATAAGGTCAAACGAGATACGATAAACTCAAGAGACCTGTAGAAAAGCATTTCTTTCTTCATGTATTAGGTCAAATGCGTGTGTGTGTGTGTGTGTGTGTGTGTGTTTGTGTGTATGTGTGTGTGTGTGTGTGTGTGTGTGTGTGTGTGTGTGTGTGTGTGTGTGTGTGTGTGTGTGTGTGTGTGTGTGTGTGTACAGGCATAGCTATGTGGTTAAGGAGGTCGCTTTGCAACCACGTAGCTTCCGGTTCAGTCTCACCTTGGACAAGTGTCTCGGACAAGTGTCTCGGACAAGTGTCTCGGACAAGTATAGCACCTTGGATAAGTGTCTTCTATTTTGGCCTCTGGCCGATCAATTACTTGAGAGTAAATTTGGTAGACTGTTACTAAATAGAAACCCGTGGTGTATATGTGTGAGCATACACACGTTTTTGTGTGCCCTCCAACTCTTAGCCACCGAGGCTGGTTTATTTACCTCCCCTTCACTTAAGGGATCGTCATAGACACCGATAAAATAAATAGCGGACTTTAAAAGATATTAGGGTCGGTCTGTTCGACTGAATCCCTTCAAAGCGGTGCATCAGCATGACAGCAGCCCAGTGAATGAAACGAATAAGAGGGTGTGTGTGTGTGTAAATATATATATATAAGTTCAAAAAAAGACAAAAACAATAACAAAAAACAACAACGTGAGGACGTGATACGGATAGTGTTATTAGACGCTCGGGAAAGGAAAGAGAGAGAGTATGACATTTCGGGCGGAGCCCTTCGTCGGAAACAAGGAAAGTTCAAAGAATGGAAAAACGGAGGAAGAAAAAATCGGCACCGATGCCCACGAGG
>NC_068984.1:108785374-108787592 GCF_001194135.2 Octopus bimaculoides | reverse complement strand
TGTGTGTGTGTGTGTGTGTGTGTGTGTGTGTGTGTGTGTTTGTGTGTATGTGTTTGTTCCCCCACTATCGCTTGACATCCAATGTTGGTGTGTTTACGCCTCCGTAACTTAGCAGTTCGGCAAAAGAGACCGATAGAATAAGTACTAGGCTTACAAAGAATAAGTTATGGGGTCAATTTGTTCGAGTAAAGGTGGTGCTCCAGCATGGCTGCAGTCAAATTACTGAAACAAATAAGAGAATAAAAGAATATGTATGTAGGTATGCTTAAATATTGGTATGCATGTAAGACGAGGGCGTGCTGATAAGTTCCTGGTTTGAGGTAAAAGAAAATACAGGATCAGTTAATTATGATTTTATGCAATATATTCCCCTCTCAGATTCACACACTTATTGCAGCACTCCTTCAATTTTTTCTAAGCCCTGTAAAAGATCTCGGAAGTTTGGGCTTTCAGCTAGGCCTTTCGCGACACCTTTAATACCAGAAACTTTTCAGCACCCCTTCGTATGTATAGACATAGAGATAGATAGATAGATAGATAGATAGATAGATAGATAGATAGATAGATAGATAGATAGATAGATAGATAGATAGATAGATAGATAGATAGATAGATAGATCGCTAACCACTCTCTCTTTTTTTTTTCTCTCCTTGTTTCTTTCTGTGTTTCTTTCTGTGGAGGTGCGTAGGCTCGAAACGTTAAAGACTTTTTTCAATTCCTGAGCGTTATACTAATACATCTGCTTGTTTTCTATACCACCTGTCTTCGTCTTTTGTTTCTTTTTTGGGGAATTCTCCCTGTAGATAGATAGATAGATAGATAGATAGATAGATAGATAGATAGATAGATAGATAGATAGATAGATAGATAGGTATATGCATATATGCTTCTTTGTGTGTATATATGTATCTATGTATAAGCGTGTGTAGGAGGCAGGTATCTATGAATATGTTTGTACATAAGTATATGAGTATATAGGTAAGTAGGTATATATATACTACGTATGTCCTTATGTATGTATATAAGTTTCGATACACACACACACACACACACACACACACACACACACACACACACACACACACACACACACACACACACATGCATGCATACATTCAAACATACATCTATGTGTATGCCCACACGGAAATATATAAAGCGAAATGAGGACAAGCTTGACAGGATAATTCCCCCACCACTACCACCACCACCAATATTGTAAAGCAAAATATGTTACGTACCACATAATAAGAAATACAAATTGTGTACTAAAATTTGGCAAAGTTTCTTAATGGCAGAACATTTAATAATGAACACAAAATCACACATACACACACACACACACACACACACACACATACATACAAACACACAACATAAATAATAAAAAGTCTGGTTCATATGAAATACAAGCGAGAGTGACTAAGAAAATATATCATTGCCAAAATAATTTTACTTACGATATGTAAAAAAAAAATGTACAGGTTTATTTTTTTTTTTTTGTTATTTATTATTATTATTTTAATTATTTTTCATTATTATTATTATTATTATTATTACTATTCATACAATCAGTTTGGGTTAATGACGTTTAATCTGCTGATCAAATGATATACATTTTATAAAACATGTGCGCCTAGACAGTACATATAAACACACTAGCACACTAACGCACGCACACACATTCATAGTGATATTATATAAATAGAAAGATAGGTTGACATATTGAGATACACACACACACATATATAAATGTACGTGTATATATATATATATATGTTATATATGTATCATATATGTATATATAAAACATGTATGTATAACATATATGTATATATATATAACATATGTATAACATATATATATACATATAAAACACATATGTATAACATATATACACCATATGTGTGTGCGTGCGTGTGTGTGTGTTTTGTTTTTTGTTTTTTTTTTATTGAACGTTACATGCGTCAACATGTACATCCTTACGACAATGTAACCTTTAATTTAATCAGGATATCCTTGGCCTGAAGAGTAGCCGGCTCGGATTTTTACCACTTCTGAGGTTGCGCCATCTATGAAATATATGTAGCCCGGATCTTAGACACTCCATTCCGTAATTCTTGTATTCTTATTCGCACACTCCGCAACCCTGGTTACCTAACGTGGAGTACAAAAAAAAAACCGTTTTGTTTCCAGCTTATCGTTCTTCGATACCCA
>NC_068984.1:108784483-108785285 GCF_001194135.2 Octopus bimaculoides | reverse complement strand
CCCAAACACATGCTTCTGGGTCCAGACCATGACCAAGTGTCTTCTACTTTAGCCTCGGGCCGATCAAAGCCATGTGAGTGAACTTCATAGGCGGTAACTAAAGGAAGCCTGTCTTATACCTAGCTAGCTAGCTAGCTAGCTAGATAGATAGATAGATAGATAGATAGATAGATAGATAGATAGATAGATAGATAGATAGATAGATAGATAGATAGAATGACACACATATATACATAGGTACATATATGTCTAAGTATGTGTGTGTGTGTGTGTGTGTGTGTGTGTAAAAGTACATATATATATATTCCTGGCTAAGCAAGATATATACATACATACCATTTCAAATGTGAATATCTGAGTAACTCCATGTCCTAGGCAAACGAAATTAAATAGGCGTAGATTTTATAACCGATTTCACAAACTTCACGACTGTTCAAAATGCGCACCGCCTGTGACACGACACACATCAAGTCGATAGTCCACTTCCTGCCAAACACGCTGTAGCATGTCTTGCGTGGCATTCTCCTCAGTGATTTTTTTCCTCAGTTCCTCCAAGCTTGTAGAAAGAAGCAGGATATATACTAGTCCTTTCACGTAGCCCCATCGAAAAAAATTACATGGTGTCAAGTCAGGTGAACGTGGTAGCCATTTCAACGGCAAATTGTCATTATTACTGGCACGCCCGATCCAAACTTGGTTGTTTTTTACACATTTTGTTAAAATTTGAGATCATTTGAGCGAGAATTGGCTACATTATTACACTACGAAATTATGTCAATTTTGGGTGAGGGGATGTATATAT
>NC_068984.1:108780975-108784187 GCF_001194135.2 Octopus bimaculoides | reverse complement strand
ATATATATATATATATATATATATATATATGGGAGAATTTACGAAAAAAACAACAACAGACGAGGACAGGTGGTGTAAACAACAAAAGTATGTATTAGTTTAACGCTCGGGAATAGAGAAAGTCTTTAAAGTTTCGAGCTACGCTCTTCAACAGAAAGAATACGTTACTGCACCAGAAAAATGCTTAGCAGCATTTCTTACGACTTTACATTCTGAGGTCAAATCCTGCCGGGGTCGGTTTTGTCATTCGTCCTTTCAGGGTCGATAAAATAAGCACCATTAGACCACTGGCGTTGACTAACACCGTTCCCCGAAATTGCTGGCCTTACAAGTATTGTTTTACAAGGTGGTGAGCTGGCAGAATCGTGACCACGCCGAAGAAAATACTAAGCGGCATTTCGTCCGTCTTTACGTTTAGGTTTCAAATGCCACTGAAGTCGACTC
The DNA here is from genome assembly GCF_001194135.2 of Octopus bimaculoides. Lineage (NCBI taxonomy): Eukaryota > Metazoa > Mollusca > Cephalopoda > Octopoda > Octopodidae > Octopus > Octopus bimaculoides. The sequence continues at coordinate 108,783,743 of NC_068984.1, read as the reverse complement.
TGTATTTCATCTTTTCGGAATCGATAAAATAAGTACCATTTGAGTATTGAAATCAATGTAATCTGCTAGACCCTCCCGCCAAATTTCAGGCCTTGTGCCTATAGTAGAAAGGATTATTGCTGTTGTTTTATTGGATTGAAAGGTCGTTAGAGTGTCGGGTAGAAATTCTTTGCGGTATGTGTTCCCGCTCTTTACGTTCTGAGTTCAAATCCTTCTTAGTTCATCTTTGCTCTTCATCATTCCAGAGTTGATAAAATAAAGTGCCAGTCACTGGAGTCGATGTAGATGACTAATCCCTTCCACCACTATCCCAAAATAGCTAGCCTTGTGCCAAAATTTGAAGCCATTAAGGCGGTGAGCTAGCAATATCGTTAGCGTGTCAAACAAAATGCTTAGCGGTATTTCTTCCGGTTGAAATCCAGCCAAGATCAACTTTGCCTTTCATCCTTGTGGGTTCGATAGTATAAAGTACCAGTCAAGCATAATCGAGTTGCCCCCGTCTTCTCAAATTGTTGGTCTTGTGCCAAAATTAGAGAGTATTGTTGTTTGTTGTTGTTGTTGGCACCCTGAAAGTTCCAGTTGATCCGATCAGCGGAACACTCTGCTCATGAAATTAACGTGCAAGTGGCTGAGAACTCCACAGTTCTCGGGGATATTCAGTGTGACACAGTGTGACAAGGCTGACCCTTTGAATTACAGGCACAACAGAAACAGGAAGTAAGAGTGAGAGAAAGTTGTGGTGAAAGAGTACAGCAGGGTTCGCCACCATCCCCTGCCGGAGCCTCGTGGAGCTTTAGGTGTTTTCACTCAATAAACACTCACAATGCCCATCTGGGAATCGAAACCGCGATCCTATGACCGCGAGTCCGCTGCCCTAACCATTGGGCCATTGCGCCTCCTAGGGAGTATTATTGTTTCATTAAACTGATGTCGATGTGACCGACTAACCGCTGAAATTCCCGGCTTTGTGCACACTTTTCCTGTTCGTCCTATCTTAAGAAAGAGGCGTGTCCAAGGTATTCCCCAGGACCTTTACGATCGGTTACATGAACGCGATTAACGTTCGTCTTTAACACTTCGCCTGTCCTGTGTATCACAGGACATATTTCCCTGGTGTCCGTGGATTAGGAGTGGCTGTGTGGTAAGTAGCTTGCATACGAACCACACGGTTCCGGGTTCAGTCCCACTGCGTGGAAACTTGGGCAGGTGTCTTTTACTATAGCCTCGGGCCAACCAAAGCCTTGTGAGTGGATTTGGTAGACGGAAACTGAAAGAAGCCCGTCGTATATATGTATATATACATATATGTATGTGTGTGTTTGTGTGTCTGTGTTTGTCCCCCCCCCAAATCGCTTGACAACCGATGCTGGTGTGTTTACGTCCCCGTAACTTAGCGGTTCGGCAACAGAAACCGATAGAATAAGTACTAGGCTTACAAAGAATAAGTCCTGGGGTCGATTTACTCGACTAAAGGCGGTGCTCCAGCATGGCCGCAGTCAAATGACTGAAACAAGTAAAAGTGTAAAAGTGTAAAAGTATATATGTCCAATTTGTTTCAACCAATAGAGTAACCTGGTACTTATGAAAAGAATGCTTTGTATTATTTTTAAAATGTATGAAACAAAAGCCAACAAAAAAAAATCTAAAAACAAACATGGATGCTTAAGACAAGTTTATGAAAATTCTATGGACAGGCAAAAACTTAAGTTACAAATCGACAGAACAAAAGGCAAATCGACAGAAGGAATTCCAGACGAGAGCCAACATTCTTCGGAATGAAGTCTGGACGCTGTGGTTAATGCATGTCTGAGATTGAACTCAAAAGCAGGAAATGAGTAAGTAAAGATGGTACGAAACCAGCCTGCTCCAAAGTTAACTATTTCATCATGCTAGGTATTTATCCGTCGCTACGCTGGCGGTAAAAAATATTTGTTAATCACGCACGTAAGAGTACCTTCTTTTAATAGTAGACTGTAACATAGTGAAAGTCTTGTTACCATAGTGATAGTGACAACAGTCTACCTATCTGGCTTTTACACACTCACACAAACACGCACACTCTCTCTCACACACACACACACAAACACTCTCTCACATACACACACACAAATACTCACTCTCTCTCATACTAATACTCACACACACATACAGTGTATGTACAATGTATTTCTCTCTCAACAACAACAAGAACCTGTTTTTTTAATTTTCTTTACAAGAAATTAACTATTATATTATATACATGTATATGTAAGCGCATGTGTATACCTGTATATGTATGGGCCTAGGAGCGAAAATATAAAAGTGCTCAATAAATAGGGAGATGTAGTAGATGTGGATTTTTGCAGATCTGCGAATTTACACACGGGTATTTGTATTGTTTGATCCATGTGATGATTTCACACCGGTATCCTAGTCAATACTAATCCGGGTGGATTTTGGAAATACACGTACAGTTAGTACTAAAATACTCAGGCACAGATACACGCACACATGCACACACATACACGCATACATACATACATACACACACACACATCCACAAATCCAAAGGCACAGACACAAATCTGTACTTGAATGTATGTGCGCAAGCGCTTTGACATATATATCATATGTGTGTGTACACGCACGCACACACACACACATACATACTCACACGCATACGCATGCACACACATAAAAATACATGTACTTACATATTCAAATATATTCATATATAATCTATAGATAGGTGTATATATATATATATATATATATATATATATATATAT
>NC_068984.1:108778490-108779294 GCF_001194135.2 Octopus bimaculoides | reverse complement strand
ATATATATATATATATATATATATATATATAAATATATATATACATATATATATATATATACGCACACACACATATATATGATGTATATACACACACACATACACCAACATATATTTGGCCCATGTCCATGGAGTTCCTCCAAAAGCAAATAATAAAAATGTGGAGTTCTTTTATCAATACTAACTCTTTACTTTTATAATTGACGAACAGATATTATATCATGTATATATATATATATATTGATGTCTGTGTGTGCGTGTGTAGGTGTCCGTGTGTGTGTGTGTGTGTGGAGAGAGAGGTGGGAAGTGATAAAGTGAAAGACAAAAAAAAACAGACATAGATGGATTGATAGATAGACCGACGGACAGATAAGACTTATTCTACCGGAGTGTTTTGCCGAGCCGCTAGGCTACGGGGACATAAACACACTAACACCGGTTGTCAGGTAGAGGTGGCAGACACACACAGACAAACGCACACATACACACACAAACACACACATGCGTACGCACAAACACACACACACACATATATATAGCCAGGTTGTTTATGGAAACCCAGCAGACGCCCATGCATACTTGTTTACCCTCTCCATGCCAACGATATAGGTTGGCACCACAGTAGCGTCGCAACTCATTTCTACAGCTGAGTGAACTGGACCAACGTGAAATAAAGTGGCTTGCTCAAGATAGCCTGGTCCGGGAATCGAACTCACTGCCTTAAGATTGTGAGTTCGACGCTCTAACAACTGAAGCATGTGCCTTCGCCTACATATATGTATGTATGTATATATATATATATAT
>NC_068984.1:108774294-108778131 GCF_001194135.2 Octopus bimaculoides | reverse complement strand
TATATATATATTCTCTCCCTGTTTACCTGTTTATTTCTATGTTCTTTTCCGTCGAAGAGCGTAGGTTCGAAACGCAAAAGACTTTCTCACTTCCCGAGCGTTAAACGAATACATCTGTTTGTTGTTTACGCACCCGTCTTCGTCTTCTGCATTCTCTACCTGGATTTTCTACCTGGACTTTCTACTCTCGTATACTTCAGCTGCACCTCTCCTGCCCATGGATTACACTGGACTCCTCTGTTGATTAGAAATCTCTCCAATACACCACGACGTTCGAAGCTTTTGAACTTTTGAACTTTTCTTAACTTTTTTGTACTTTCTGCTTTTCTTTCGGTGTTCCTTTCTGTGGAAAAGCGTAGGCTCGAAACGTTAAAGACTTTTTCACTTCCCGAGCGTTAAACTAATACATCTGTTTGTTGTCTACACCACCTGTTTTTGTCTTTTGTTTTTTTGTGAATTTTCCCTATACATATATATATAAATATATGTGTGTGTCTGTGTGTGTCTGTGTGTGTCTGTGTGTGTGTGTGTGTATACATGTATGTGCGTATATACATTGTATGTATGCATGTATGTATGCATCTATGTAAGTATGCGTGCGTGAGTGTGTGTGTGTGTGTGTGCGCGTGTGTGTGCATGTATGAATGTATGTATGTATTTCATCATTTTGTGTACGCACCCAAAAATTTGAAAACCATAGAATTATTGTATGCTTATGCTATATTTCCTGATTATCACCCATGATGGCAAACGTATACCTCCCAAGTTATCCATCCTATGACGGGTAACACACTAGTATAGCTAATAGTTTTTTTTTTATTAAATTAGGTTTAATTAAACACAAGTTAAGCGTGCAAATATTTGAAATCTGAGCCTTTACGCATATAATTCGATGCTATAAGATATATAAAATTTGATGCTTTAAGCTTTCTTCATCCATCCTCTCCATCAAAAGGAATTAAATTCATTTGCAAGACGTATTTGAACGCGCATATTTGTTTAGGTTATTCTTGTAGACTTTGTTAAACAGTTCTCTTCATGCCTCATTCTATTATATAACTTCACCGTATGAAAATTTCTACATTTTTACCTATATCTAGCTTTCTTGCTAATTTTGTGCTCCTTATAAAAGCAAATTGTTAAAGTTAAATGGCCGTGGTTGTGTGGTAAGAAGCTTGCTTCACAACCACGAGATTCCGGGTTCAATCACATTGCGTGACACCTCGGGCAAGTGTCTTCTACTATAGCCTCGAGTCGACCAAAGTTTTGTGAGTGGGTTTGGTAAACGGAAATTGAAAGAAGCCAGAGAGAGGTTGTGTTGTAAGAAGTTTACTTCCCAGCCACATGGTACCGGGTTCAGTCACACTGCGTGACACCTTGGGCAAGTGTCTTCTGCTATAGCCTCGAGTCGACCAAAGCCTTGTCAGTGGATTTTGTAGATGGAAACTGAAAGAAGCCCGTCGTATAAATATAAATATATATATATATATGTTTGTGTGTCTGTGTTTGTCTCCCCATCATCGCTTGACAACCGATGTTGGTGTGTTTACGTCCCCGTAACTTAGCGTTTCGGCAGAAGAGCCCGATAGAATAAGTATTAGGCTTACAAGTTCTGGGTCAATTTGTTCGACTAAAGGCGATGCTCCAGCATGGCCGCAGTCAAATGACTGAAACAAGTAAAAGAATAAAAGAATATACTGTATGTATATATGTGTGTGCGCGTGTATGTATACATGTATGTATGTCTTTGTGTATGCGTTTGTTCCCCACCACCGCTTAACAACTAGTGTCCGTACGTTTACGTCTCCGTAACTTAGCGGTTCTGCCTAAGAACCGATGCAATAACTACTAGATTTTTTTTCAAAAAATAATAATAATGGGATTGATTCATTCGACCAAAAATTCACAAGACATTGGTTGGTCGTGCGTTTGTAGTAGAAGATAATTGCTCAAGGTGCCGCGCAGTGGAACTGAACTCGAAACGAAATGACTGTGAAGCGAGTTTCTTAACCATACAACCATGCCTGTACCTATGTTGATATTAAAAAATTGTGGAGGCGCAATGGCCCATTGGTTAAGGCAACGGACTCGCGGTAATAGGATCGCGGTTTCGATTCCCAGACCGGGCGTTCTGAGTGTTTATTGAGCAAAAACACCTAAAGCTGCACGAGGCTCCGGCAGGGGATGGTGGCGAACCCTGCTGTACTCTTTCACTACAACTTTCTCTCACTCTTACTTCCTGTTTCTGTTGTGCCTGTAATTCAAAGGGTCAGCCTTGTCACACTGTGTCACACTGAATATCCCCGAGAACTACGTTAAGAGTACACGTGTCTGTGGAGTGCTCAGCCACTTGCATGCTAATTTCACGAGCAGGCTGTTCCGTTGATCAGAGGAACTGGAACCCTCGTCGTCGTAAGCGACGGAGTGCCAGCAATTAAAAAAATTTAAAAAACGCAAGCTTCACGCCTAGCTTGGAACTTTATTGTGTAGGTTGATGTAATTAATATCTTTTTTTTTTATCGAATTCTATTTATCTACTTCATTTCTTAACATCTCCCCCACTACCATCAACCCCTCTTCTCGTTTCTCTATTCTTGTCTTTCTTTCTTCCATTCTTTCTTTCATCCGTCCTCTGCTCTCTTTCATTCTACCTTTCTTTTATCTAACTACCTTAAACTATTCTGTGTGTACGAAAACACACCTAGTCTTCTAGTCTGCTAATGAAGATTTACTTGGCGGGGAGGAGGGGAAGGGCAAGAACCAGGTCAATGAGTACACATATTCAGGAATCCAATCATCGCGATTCCAAGACTGTTTACAGACTCACTCGGGCCCACTTATTCGCACACGTCATGCGCTTATTGAACTAGGATTCACGCCCTACATACACCGACAAACATAAAATAATGTCAATTACATTCATACCTTACGCAATACATCAAGTCAAATAACTTTCTATGCAGCACGTATGGCTGTGTGGTAAGAAAGATTCCTTCCCAACCACATGGCTCCGGGTTCAGTCACACTGCATAGCACCTTGAGCAAGTGTCTTCTACTAGAGCCTCGGGTTGACCAAAGCTTTTGTGAGTGGGTTTGGTAGACTGAAACTGAAAGAAACCCGTTGTATACGTATATATTTGTCAGTGTGTATATGTGTGTGTCCCACTATCGCTTGACAACCGGTATTGGTGTGTATACCACTTTTCTTCCTCCTACCATTGACACGTGACCCGTGGTGATCGTCACCCTCTCGTTTCCATTTCCTTTCCACGCCGATTGCTAAGGTAACCAATCGTGTTTTCCTTGTCTCCCACTTTCAACACGGCTTGTTGTCTCTCCGTTGTTCCTTTCGCTCCAATCCTTAAGGATACCCTTCCTAGCATTACTCATTTTCCGTCTTATGTCTGAGCCATAAGGCCTTATTCTGTTTATTTAATTCATTTCGTTTGTATGTCCACATTCCGTCGTGTTTTGTTTTCGCCTTTGTCCCTTGACCGTTATTTTGTTTGTATAATGTATAATTATTTTCTATTTTGTTCGTATGATCACCTTCTGTTGTGTTTGGTGCCTTCTTTGTTTGCTCGCTATTTCCCAGCGGCTTTTCATCGCTGGCGTCGCCAAAGGAGTTGAATATTATCGTTAAAAGCGTGAAATTGCTGCAATCCTTCGGACGATAACTGAAGAGGAATTAGCGACATTCTATGTGTATTTTCCGTCTGTTCTGTTTGTATTTCTATATATTTTTTAACATATTATTTAATGTGACGCCACGCACCCTCTTATGTCGTTGTGTGTGTGTGTGTGTGTGTGTGTGTGTGTGTGTGTGTGTGTGTGTGT
>NC_068984.1:108769366-108773993 GCF_001194135.2 Octopus bimaculoides | reverse complement strand
TGTGTGTGTGTGTGTGTGTGTGTGTGTGTGTGTGTGTGTGTGTGTGTGTGTGTGTATGCGTGCGTGCATGCGTGTGCGTGCGTGCGTGCGTGCGTGTGCGTGCATGTGTACAAAGTAGGCCAAATGTCACGAAACGTTAATAGTGCACCAGATTATGCCCACAGATCGCATATATAGTCAGACTTCGTGGGTTTTGGCCTACCCAATAATTTTATTCCCGTCTTTTCATTAGTTTGTGACGTAACCATTTCTAGTACTGAGAGATTACAAGGTAACGCCGTTAGTAGGACGGTAAGATGGGGTGCTATTCTAAGAGAAGTTAAGCATTTCTATTTTTCAGATAATAGTGTTACTCACGGACGGAAGTATTTGATCTTATAGTAATGCAGAGGACACACATTTTAAAGTAGTGGTTTAGTGGATCTCAATCGGTGTTGGGTACAAGAATGGAGAGGTAGTTACGTACGCTGTTTACATTTTGAAAATCTAATTTAAGTCTTAAGGAAATTCCTACCAATACTTGAAAAAATGTTATCCATAATTTTGTTATACATAAGTCTGTTTGTTTTCTCTTTTCTTTTTATTTTCATTTGCTGAGTTTGGGAAACGAAAGCCAATGAATTTTGCAGGCCCACCTTGACTTGTGAGATCGATGTCCTTCAAGTTCCGTTTAAACAATCACAGACAGTACCGTCTTGAGGTAAAGGCACATTGGGCAATTGCCCAGGAATCTCATGGGTCTAGGGGTCCAGCTCTGATCTATGTATGCTGTGGCTTGCAGTCAATAAATGAATATAATTGGGCCTAGTGCAATGATTTGCTCATGTGCCTATTAAACTGCCATGACGGCTCTGATCGGAGATCGATACCTGTTGAAAAGACATGAGCTGGGAAAGAGAGATTCCAGTGGGATGATGATATCGGGAAGAAGGATTGGATAAGGTGGTTAATGTGAAGGAAAAGCGGTTAGATGCACCAAGGGGCGCCGAGTGGGTCGCAGGTGTGACCTGAAAGATGAAGATACGAGACTGCAAAACTCCGAGAAGTAGAAGTCATTGTAGCAGCGACAGAAAAGACAGAAAGAAGGGGCAGTGAACTAGAGTTAAACAAACGTTTCTTCTACGTATGTGCGTGCGTGTATGTGTATGTGAACGTGTGTGGTGTGTGTGTGTGTGCGTGGTGTGTGTGTATGGTGTGTGTGTGTGTGTGTGTGTGTGTGTGTCTAAAAACGGGATTTTTAAACACAATTTCATACTATATACACCCGTATTTTTTCCTTTGCAACAAGAAGCAATGCTGAGAACCACTTTTAAGATGAAGCAAAGAGATTCCCAAACATCTCTCTCTCTCTCTCTCTCTCTCTCTCACACACTCTCTCCCTCTCTCTCTCTCTCTCTCTCTCTCTCTCTCTCTCTCTCTCTCTCTCTCTCTCTCTCTCTCTTTCTCATTCTAACTATGTATCCAACCTTCTGTCTGTCTATCAGTCTCTCTTTTACTCTCTTTTACTTGTTTCCGTCATTTGACTGCGGCTATGTTGGAGCACCACCTTTAGTCGACAAATCGACTCCAGGACTTATTCTTTGGAAGCCTAGTACTTATTCTATCGGTCTCTTTTGCCGAACCGCTAAGTTACGGGCACATGAACGCACCACCATCGGTTGTCAAGCGATGTTGGGGGACAAACACAGACACACAAACATATACACACACATGTATACATATATACATATATACGACGGGCTTCTTTTAGTTTCCGTCTACCAAATCTACTCACAAGGCTTTGGTCGGCCCGAGGCTATAGTAGAAGACACTTGCCCAAGGTGCCACGCAGTGGGAATGAACCCTGAACCATGTGGTTGGTAAGCAAGCTACTTACCACACAGCCTCTCCTGCACCTATCTTTCTATCTTTCTGTTTTTGTATCTCTCAAGCGTAAGCCCAATTATTTTGTAACTCCCTTGGAACATTATGGCCTTACACATCGATTCCAAGCCGAAGTTTTGAAACCACCAAAACATCCAACATAATTTTCGTATGCTAAGAATCCTCGGTTTTTATTACAAAATTCTAACATCTGTCACTGTGGATTTGTTTCGTACATATTGTTGTTGACACTCCGTCGCTTACGACGTCGAGGGTTCCAGTTCATCCGATCAATGGAACAGCCTGCTCGTGAAATTAACGTTCAAGTGGTTGAGCACTCTACAGACACGTGTACCCTTAACGTAGTTCTCGGGGATATTCAGCGTGACACAATGTAACTAGGCTGACCCTTTGAATTACAGGCACAACAGAAACAGGAAGTAAGAGTGAAATAAAGTTGTGGGGAAAGAGTACAGCAGGGTTCGCCACCATCTCCTGCCGGAGCCTCGTGGAGCTTTAGGTGTTTTCGCTCAATAAACACTCACAGCGCCCGGTCTGGGAATCGAAACCGCGATCCTATGACCGCGAGTCCGCTGCCCTAACCCACTGGGCCATTGCGCCACCCCTCGTTCATATATTTTTATATCTTTCTTATGGTAAGTCAGTCAGTAGTGACATTAGTGTTGTTGTTGTTGTTGTTGTTGGATGGTGGTGGTGGTGGTGGTCGTCGTCGTCGTCGTCGTCGTCGTGTCGAGTAGACTTATGATCAAAGGAACGCTGTCTGGGATTCACCCTTCTCTTGTGTCAGATATAGTGGGCCCAGGGACCACATTATCCTCAAATATGTCCTTCCATTTTTTTAAGACGATATAGCATAACATTGGAAAAATTTGGTTTCTATTTCAAGCAGGTCAAGCGTTCACAGATTAAATTTATTTTATTATACTGGTTGCGAAGAAAGCATATTATATTACTTAGTTTAGTAAACAGCCACCAATTCTTCAGAACCAGCAGAGATGATGAGAACGTATCGGCTATACCATACTTTTAACAATGGCATTAGCCGCATTACTGAAGTGTGTGCATTGATTGCAAACAGAAATTGAAACCGGATGGCCGGCTCTGATCAGCCATGCAGAGGACAGACAATGAAAGGAAGTCACTCGTTATTTTGATTTCATCATCATAATCATCATCACCATTATTATTATTATTATTACTATCATTATTATTATTATTATCATCATCATCATCATCATCATCATCATCATCATCATTATTATTATTATTATTATTATTATTATTATTATTATTGGTGGTGGTGATGGTAATGGTGGTGGTGATGGTGGTCTTTCGATGTTCTTTTTTCCCCCTTATTTTCTTTTTGTATGTTTTGTTGAAGAAAAACGTTTTTTTTTATGTTTCCCCGCCTCCCGTCTTTTCTTTTGTTTTTGTCATTTTGGTCTTTCTTATTTTTATTATCTTGACTTAATTTCGATTACCAGAAGAGGGCAGCAGCTAATTCTGTCATGCTATGTCTTGGTAATAATTTAGTAGCTCACATATACTGCATAATAATTACATTGAATAGATCCTTGTCGCTCCTCACCTTAATCCCCACTTCGCTCTGTCTTTGTTTTTCCCTTCTCTTTCTCTTTGTCTCTGTGTCTTTATTTTTCTCTATTGGATAGCAAAAAAAGAAAACAAATAGATATAAAATTATAAGAAAAGTTTGTTTTTCTTTAACAAAACCAAATTACAAAAGGACCCGCGCTTAATCTCATTTTATTTATGAAAAAAAATTGCGAAATTAAAACAAACGGAACCAAAACAAAATGGCAGATTTTTGTCGAAAGAAAAGCAAAAAGAACGGAAAATAACAAAAACAGCCATCTTTTTGACTTATTCACAAATTTGACTTCTTCAATTCGCGTCATCTCCTCAATGTTCTACCACCACAACTTTCGACCCTACCTCAAACTCCACCATCATCTTTTATAGCATTGTTCGGTTTTAAAAACTTCAAGCAACTTGTCGCTTGTTCGATCGATCGATTGATGGCATGGCTTTTGTTCGGCTTTTATTTCCCGTCATTTTAAGATTCGAATTGTGCAAATTATTTTTCAAACATTTATCCACTTCATCCCGTACCTTCATACATTCACAATACAGTACTCCATCTATCAATCTGTCTGTCTGTCTGTCTGTCTATCTATCTATCTATCTATCTATCTATCTATCTATCTATCTATCTATCTACCCTTCTATCTATCTATTTATCTATCTATCTAATTATCTACCTACCTATCTGTTTATTTCTATTTCTATATCTCTCTATCTCCCCTCTGCCTCTCTCTCTCTCTCTCTCTCTCTCTCTCTCTCTCTCTCTTTCTCACTCCCTCTCTAGATGCTTTATGAATATTATTTTTCATTACTTCCCCTCATAATTAGTTACTTTCTAAATATCTTTCCCTTTTTTTACAAATATATAACAAATGCGCACGATATATATATATATATGCGTGGGTAAATATGTGTGTGAATGTGTGTGTGTGTGTGTGTGTGTGTGTGTGTGTGTGTGTCTGTGTCTGTGTTTGTGTCTGTCTGTCTGTCTGTCTGTCTGTGTGTGTGTGTGTGCGTGTGTGGTGTAAGGGATACGTATCGCTTGCTCGCTCTTACAGCATCTCATTCATTATCAACCACTTCGGCCGCTATTGCTCCCATTGCGCCATAATATTTCAATCCTGCTCCCTCCCCCCATCTC
>NC_068984.1:108767328-108768650 GCF_001194135.2 Octopus bimaculoides | reverse complement strand
TCTCTCTCACTCTCTCTCACTCTCTCTCTTTCTCTCTCTCTCTCTCTCTCTCCTTTCTCGTATACTTCCGGTGCTCGCAGCTGTTAAAAGCACTTCCGGTCTCGTTACTGAGGACTGTGGTGGTACGCTGGAATGAACACCAGACCTATAACGGATATTAAAGTAATCAAGACAGGATATTAAGCCAGGTGAGGTGGCGAGGATAGAGGCTAGAGGAATGTATATGTGTGTGCGTGTATGTGTTTGAATGTGCTTGTGTATTCATGTTTGTGTGTGTTATGCGTGTACTCATTGTCGGTGTATGACTAGTTATACTTTATATGTATACGTTTGTCCACACATCTGAATGTATAAAAATGAGTGTGTGCGTGTGTATGTGTGTGTGTGTGTGTATGTGTGTGTGTGTGTGTGTATAACGATGAGTGGTTGAACGCAGATGTGTGTATAAGTATGTCGGAATAAATCTGCGTGCATATGTAACGGAATATGTTAAAATCTCATGGCCATCCTTCCATTAGAGTATTTCTCTATGTGTGTACGCGTGTGTTCGGGGAACAAAAGCTTTGTGCCACTGTAAATATATGTCTGTCTGGACAGTGTGTATGAGCATATATATATATATATATATATATATATATATATATATATATATATATATATATATATATACATATATACATACATACACATGCACACATATTTACATATATATTTGTGTGTGTGTGTACGAATGCGTGTGTACCTGCGCAAATATAGCTGAGAAAATGTGTTTGTTGGTACATGACTGTGTATGCAGTTGTGCGCAAACACGTATGTAACTCAATATGCGTATACATAGGAGAATATGTATGCGTATAAATCTATGCAAATATATGTGTTCGTGTTGATATGAATTTTTACTAATACACGTGTGCATGTTAAAAGTTTCTGCGTAGATACATTACTTTCCTCATATATATGTGTGTGTGTATGTATATGTGTGTATGCTTATATATCTGCTCGCGTGCCGGTGCATATCTATAGAATCACATGCTTCTATATTTGAACATGCACGCCTGTGCATGTAGGAAATTGTATGCTTACTTTAAACGTATATTGCTTATATTTTTGCGTATATAAGTTTTATGTTGGGAAGTGAATATCGAAGCAAACATACGCACCCGCGCACCCGCATGTATATATTCTACCTATTTATCTATCCATCTATATATATATAGTTATGTATCTATATGTACATGTAGATGAACGTATATACATACATGTACATATATATATGCATATACTCATATATTGTTTATATATATATATATATATATATATAT
>NC_068984.1:108761195-108766456 GCF_001194135.2 Octopus bimaculoides | reverse complement strand
CATATATATATATATATATATATATATATGCATATATATATACACACATATATATACACATATATACATATACGTATAATTACACACACACACACACATATATATATATATATATATATATATATATATATATATGCGCAGATGCCATAGATGCATGTGTTAAGAAGTTAGTTTCACAGCCATGTGATGTCCGGTATGACTCCAATACGTGGCAACTTGTGCATGTGCCTTCTTCTATCGCTTTAGAATCACCAATATCGTACGAATGGAATTTGGGAGACACAAACTATGCGAAACTCCACCAAATGTGTGTGTGTATGTTTGTGTGATTGCGTGTGAGTGCTTGCGTGGTTGCTGTATTTTTTTCGTAAGATTCATGGCGTAAAATCGTGTGCTGAACTTAATGTTGTATCTTGGGAAGGTCATTTTTTGCCCATACTACGTGACAGACGAGAACCAACAAGAGCAAATCATTGACGAGGTCGCGAATCACAATGAAAGGAATCTGGCAAACAAACTAACTGATTGATCAATTGATTGATTAATTGATCAAACGATTAGCCAAGCAATCGATTAATTATTGGTTAATTAGTTAACTACATGGCTAATAACAATAGTTTCTGATTTAGGTACAAAGCGAATAATTATGAGGGGAGGAGTTAGTCGATACCACCATTTTCAAGTACTCTATTTTATCGACCGTGAAGAGAAAAAAAAAACAGAATTAACCTTGGCGCGATTTGAACTCAGAACATAAAGAGAAAGACGAAACACCGTAAGGTAGTTTTTCCGTTACTCAAACAATACTGCGAATCCACTGTTGTTTGTTGGCACTCCGTCGCTTACGACGTCGAGGGTTCCAGTTGATCCGATCAGCGGAACAGCCTGCTCGTGAAATTAACGTGCAAATTTTCGGGGATATTCAGCGTGACACAGTGTGACAAGGCTGACCTTTTGAATTACAGGCACAACAGAAACAGGAAGTAAAAGAAAGCTTCGGTGAAAGAGTACAGCAGGGTTCGCCACCATCCCTTGTTGGAGCCTCGTGGAGCTTTAGGTGTGTTTTCGCTCAATAAACACTGACAACGCCCGGTCTGGGAATCGAAACCGCGATCCTATGACCGCGAGTCCGCTGCCCTAATCACTGGGCCATTGCGTCTCCACAGCGAATACACCACCCTTTAGCTAATTAATAATTGTTTTCGATTCGGGCACAATACCAACCATTTTTGAGGGTATTTATTAGTCGATAGCATCAATTCCAGTACTAAAATAGTATGTTATTTTATCGACACCGGAGGAATGAAATGAATGAAATTTGATTTCCGCTGAATTTGAACTCAGTACGTAAAGAGCAATAGAAAATACCGCAAGACATTCTGTTTCTTTTTTTTTTCTTTCTTTCTTTTTACGACACCATTATGATACTACGAATCCGCCATCTTTGGTTGACTAATAATAATAATTGTTTCAAATTTTGCCACAAGGGCACCAATCCTAGGGGAGAGGATATGTCGATTACATCGACCCCCAGTGTTTCACTGGTACTTATTTTATCGACATTAAAAGGATGAAAGGTAAAGTCGGCTTCAACGAAATTTGAACTCACAACGTAAAGACGGACATTGTCCGGCGTGCTATCAATTCTGCCAGCTCGATAATAATAATAATAATAATAATAATAATAATAATAATAATAATAATAATAATAATGATAATCCTTTCTACTATAGGCACAAGGCCTGAAATTTCGGTGGTGGAGACTTGTCGATCTCATCGACCCCAGTGTTTCAGTGGTACTTAATTTATCGACCACGAAAGGATGAAAGGATGAACTCAGAACGTAAGTGCCAACGATTTTGCCAGCTCAGTAATAATAATAATCCTTTCTACTGTAAGCACAAGGCCTGAAATTTAGGGGAGGGAGATAGTTGATTGTATCAACGCCAGTGTTTCACTGGTACTTGTTTATTGACCCCGAAAGTATAAAAGCGAAGTCGACCTCGGCGGAATTTGAACTCAGAACGTAAAGACGGACGAAATGTCACTAAGCATTTCTCCCAGCATGCTAACCATTCTGGCAGCTCACCGCCATACAAATAATAATAATAATAATAATAATAATAATAATAATAATAATCTTTTCTACTCTAGGCACAAGGCCCGAAAGTTTGGGTGAGAGGCCCAGCCGATTAGATCGACCCCAGTACGCAACTGGTACTTAATTTATCGACCCAGGAAGGATGAAAGGCAAGGTCTTCCTCGGCGGAATTTGAACTCAGAACGTAAAGACAGACGAAATACCACTAAGCATTTCGCCCGGCGTGCTAACGTTTCTGCCATATCGCCGCCTGAATAATAATAATAATAAGAAGAAGAAGAATGATGATGATGATGATGATGATGATGATGATGATGATGATGATGATGATGATGATGATGATGATGATGATAGGAGGAGGAGGAAATGAAATAACATCAGTGGGTGTGTTTTTTATTGGCAAAATGAACCCCCCACCACCACCAATATACAACAGCATGTATACGTCGTTGAGTGTATACGTGTGTGTATGTGTATGAGTCTTAATGCACACATTTGTACCCATATACTTACGGTATGTGTGTGTGTGTGTGTGTGTGTGTGTGTGTGTGTGTGTGTGTGTGTGTGTGTGTGTGTGTGTGTGTGTGTGTGTGTGTGTGTGTGTGTGTGTGTGTGTGTGTGTGTGTGTGTGTGTAGTGGTCAGAGTTGCTAGATAAATAGTTTGATTAATAAACAGACGGGCAGGCAGGCAGGCAATAGACAGACAGATAGATAGATAGATAGATAGATAGATAGATAGATAGATAGGAAAGGAGGTTTGTTAAATGGCATGTAGTTAAGTTGGAAGAGAAATGGACAATGCTTTTCGGGACTGTTTATTCCTCTTGGGGATGTTATCCCTGCCTAAAGGAAACAATTTCTCTCCTTTCGCTTTTCTTATTCTCTATTTCTCTCTTATCTTTATTTCCATTTCTCTCCCTCTTTCAGTGTCGTTCTCTCTCTTAATTATTTTGCTCTATCTGTCTAATTATATCTCTCTATATATATATCTCTCTCTGTCTCTCTGTCTCTCTCTCTCTATCTATCTATCTATCTATCTATCTATCTATCTATCCATCTCTCGTTCCTTCTCTTCTGTTTGTCCTTTTCTTCCTTTGCTTTATTATTCGTCCCCTCAATTATTTTACTCTATCTCTCTGTCAATCAATCTATTCCATTCTCTCATTTTATTATTCTCACATTTCATTGCACTTTTTGTCTCTACTCTCTCTGTTTCATTCACTCACTCTCTCTCTCTCTCTCTCTCTCTCTCTCTCTCTCTCTCTCTCTCTCTCTCTCTCTCTCTCTCTCTCTCTCCACTTTATTTACCACAACATTTTATAGTGGGGTACAGCTTAAAACATACTCTTTATTACATTTTTTCAAATTTTATTTATGTCGTACATAACTCTTCAACACCATCTCTTCTCCTCCAGCTCTTCCACCATCATTTTTTCTTACTTATTTATTTATCTATTTATTCCTTCATTTATTTATTTATTTATGTCTTATGTCTGTTCTTCGTTGCCCTTCACTTTTTTCTCTTCTTTATTTCTATCTTTATCTTTTTTCCTTCTTTATGTTTTCTCACAGTTAACAATTGCTAAACAAAATACGGTTGTATGAACATCAACAGACAAACGCATCCCCCCTCTTCCCACCATACAACCACACGCATGTACAGAAATAAAGACAGAACAATAGAAACAAACAAAAAAACATGCAACAGCTATAGGACCCTTTCCCAAAAATAGCGACACACACACACACACACACACACACACACATCTAGGTTCTCGGTGGCTTTGTGAGTCGTTGAGTTTTCAGAGAAGGACACCCGTTGAATAACGGTCATTCACTATGGTTCTCTGCAAGACAAAACTAGTCGACTAACAACAACAGCAAACGATAAAAGACAATACAAAATAAATAAGTAAATGAACGAACTTTTTCGTCCATGTAATAATTCAACCAGCCAATCCGACTTACAATGTTCAGTTTGCGCTGTTTTCGTTTATCAGAGGAAATTCTTCTACCACGCATGGTTCGCGTTAACACCCAATGACAAAGATTAGACGTTTGATGTTTTTCAGCACATCAAATTAGCAAGCCTAGCCTAACCTAGCCTAGCCTAGCCTAGCAAAGCAAGCTAACTGGCTAACAGTAGCTGGCTGACTGGCTGACTGGCTGCCTGGCTGGCTAGATGGATGGTGGATGGATGGATGGATGGATGGTTGAGTTTATTTTTGAGCCAACTCGTCAACAAATGTTATGAAAGTTTGTTTTAGAAGATGTATATATACATATCGCCAAATTGTTCGATCGTTCGTTCGTTCGATCGTTCGTACGTTTGTTTGTTCATTTGTTTGTGCCCTTTAACACCCATTCCCTCTCCCTTTCGCCATCTCGCCCACTCACCGACTTAACAGAACACAAGCACCTCATACTTCAACAACACCGCCGCCATGTTTTTTTCGCCCTTTCTTTTATTATTTAATATCTCTAGTCACACGGAACGAACTGTGAAATTGCAAGAGTATAAAATTCAATAGATATGTGTGTCGTGGACGTTCGTGTGTGGAGGGGATTACAATACAACCGAAAAGTCACTATTTTGATGGTTCGGCAGCTTTAGATAAATACCTGTCCATTGAAGTTTAGTACCGGTTACATTTCCTTTCAAATGGCAAAAGAAGAACAGAAATCAGTGGTTATTGTATAAAAGCGCGCGATGGATGTCGGTCCCGTTTGGGCGACCAACTCTATCGATATTGAAAACGTAGTTCTTTACAATAAGCTGGCTTCTGTAGTAAGTTTAAACAAGCCGCCACGCACCCACCGATGCCAAAAATTTTTATCAAATACCACAGACAGAGAACGGAATTGTAACACTTCTGATACTTTATTTCCTCCGACATTATCTTTTCACACTGAACAACGTTACCGACTTCGCCCTTCAGCGATCACTTTTTCGCTTTGTATTGCAGCACAGCTAGGCGGTCGGCCGGCCTCCCCATGATACGATGTCGTGGTTTGCTTTCATATTCATGATGTATATGTGTGTCCGTCATTTAAGACATAATACATACATACATATATACATACCCACATGTATGGATGTATGTATGTATGTGTATGTATGTGTGTATATATATATATATATATATATATATATATATAT
>NC_068984.1:108756653-108758765 GCF_001194135.2 Octopus bimaculoides | reverse complement strand
GTAAAACTTTCCAAAAATTTAACACATAAATACATATGCATGCATCTAGACATAAAAACGCATCCATAAAACAAACATACAAATCTGCGCATACACTAACACCAAATACTGCACACACACACATATGCACAAATACCTAGATGATGTTGATAAAAGTTCCAATGAAGGAGCCTTGAATCTATGTTAGAGTCCGGCTCTTTCTCTATGGACAAGAAATACAGAAATGAAACTGATTGATATACATACATACATACATACATACATACATACATACATACGTACATACATACATACATACATGCATGCATAGTGGAATTAGGGATCTTGATATGTCAAGCTAGTAGGGGATACTCAGTTCTAGATCCTGAAACAGAAAATTTGTTTTGAAGTTTTGAGTTAAATCAATAACCAAAATATGTGACAGAGAGGCTATTGGAACTAGACAAATGTCTCTTCAATTGAAAGACTGAGAAAAAATATATTATTTGTTTTATTTTGTTTTGTGGAGAGGGGGTCTTCTTTAATCGTTCTCAAAATAATTCTGCTTGTAATTCTTGTGTGAGATTTTTTCCATCGTAAGAAAACTATTAAAGAATAATATAATCCAGTTCTATATTTAAGAGATGAGGAATTATGTACATTATTTACATTATTTACAATTGACGGATATTTGTCCTCATCTTGTTTGTTGTTAACACAACGTTTCGGCTGATATACCCTCCAGCCTTCATCGGGTGTCTTGGGGAAATTTTGAACCTGGGTTCTCATTCCTAATGTATTTTTCGATGTTGTTGTTATTATTATTATTATTATTCAAGTCACTGCCTAGAATCTAACTCGGAATCTTGGGGTTAGTAGCCCACGCTCTTAACCACTACACCATAATATAATCCATCTATAATCTATGGAATGTACTAAATAGCTGTAAAATTAGGAAGTTCCTATGTGGTGATTTAAGATGCTAAAAATAGCAGCCAAATATCAAATGTCTCTCAAATTACATCTTGCAGTTTTAAAATAGGAGAGATACATTGGATAAGATAATGCTGCATCAATACAATAGTAAGATTTGGGTTTTTAAATAAAGTATACTTTAAAAGTAGGGGATCGGCAAAATGGTTAGTATTGGACCATTGAAAGTTTAAATGACTTTAAAGGGTGCTGGGTTATTAGCAAACAGAATCTGGAAGAACTTAAGTAATTTAAAGACTAAAACTCACTAATTTCCGCCCAAATATCGATACTATAACTAGTATTCACCAAATAAATATTTCACATTTAATATTATGACTATCTAAAGCGATGAGATGGCAGAATCGCCAGCTCGCCACCTTATGCAACATACTTGTAATAAAAACGTACAATATCTTCAGATAAAGATAAACAGGTTGATATGTGTTTTAAGGTTCTCGATAACTGTAACAAGAAAGTGCGTTGTTGTTAAACAATCGATACCACTAACATCATATGAAGGCGATAGAATAGTGGTAAACTATCGGCAAATCGAATCTTCGATAGAGGTTCGATTCCCCTTCACATATTTTACTCTTCATTTATTTCTCATAAATATTCCTTCGGTAATTTGCGAGGCACTATGTTAAAAGAAAAGGTGGAAAAGAAGGTTTAAATCAATTCAAGCAATTTTTGAATGTTTTACGGCATCATTCAGAGGGCTCGTGTTAATCAGAAGCAACAAAACGAAATCCATGAGTTAAATACTTAAAAATGAAGGTCTTATGAGTCGAGAGCAAACCCTTAAAGACTCACTTAAGTTCCAGAAGCTGTTTAATGCCATCCGGAACTCCTGGATAGATTTACCTCAGCTATGTCTCCAAAGAGAAGCATTTTCTATAACAATAAAAGGGGACACATTAGTATATTTCCTACAAACTTAAGAATGACGTCCAGTTTCGACAGGAAGTATAAAATCTTGGAATCGTAACCATTACAATACCACACACTTCGAAAGATATACTTTTGTAAACCCAAACCAAGAGCAGGAGAAACTACGAAAGATGTCACTCATGATATATTCAATCTTTCATAAATGTGACTGAACGTCTCTTGTCTACGAAAGACACTAAACAATTATTTAGCAGTTATATATATGAA
>NC_068984.1:108752775-108754082 GCF_001194135.2 Octopus bimaculoides | reverse complement strand
TCTCTCTCTCTCTCTCTCTCTCTCTCTCTCTCTCTCTCTCTCTCTCTCTCTATTTTCCCTCTTGCTGTGTACCTCTCCCTTTCTCCCTCATTCTCTTTCTCTCTGTCTCTCCTTTGCATTTTCTCTCACCAATCATTCGCTTCCGCTCTTATCTTTTCTACCATCACCCATTGCCATAGTAACTCATTGCGTTCTCTTGTGAGAGAGAAAGTTCACTGGTCGTTCGTTTTTCTAATTACCTCGTCAAATCCCACAGGCACGTTTTCTAGTGTCACGCGTTCGATCCCAATCTATGACACTTTCAAATTCGATACTTAGTTTTTAGGGGGCTTTTTTCTTTATTTTTATGGGGTTAGAATTGAGAAAGGAGTGGATAACGAAGGTTATATATTATTCGTTGTTTCACTCACATTTATCTTTATATTCAATACTTCCTCTTTCATTTTTTACCGCCTTAATTTTTGGCATCATCGTTAGAGTATTTTTCTTACATCCTTCGTGTAACATTGCCATGTCACCACAGTATGACCAAACGGTTAAGGGGTTCGCATCGTAATTTATAAGGTTGTGGGTTCGATTTCATTATTTTTCTTTTCCATTTTTATTCTTATTTTATTTGTTTCAGTCATTGGGCTGCTTCCATGCTGGGGTATCACTTTGAATGGCTTAGTCGAACGAATCGAACCCAGTACTTATTTCTAAGTTTTGTACCTATTCTATCGGTCTCTTTTGCCGAACCGCAAGTTTACGGGAACGTAAATAAAGCAACAGTGGTTGTTAAGCGGCAGTGAGGAGACAAGTACAACACAAACACAGATACACACACGTTTGTATATATATAAACTTTTTTAATTATGGATTTATAGAGGAAATGAATTTCATTTGCATAATTAGTATACAAGACTTAATCCATATACCAAATTTGAAAACAATTGGAACAAAATTGTAAACAGTGACGAAAACTACAAAGATCCATAATATACGACGGGCTTCTTTCGGTGTCTGTCTACCAAATCCACTCACAAGGCTTTGGTCAGCCTGAGACTGTAGTAGAAGACACTTGCCGAAGGTGCCCGGAACCATATGAATGCAAAACAAGATTCTTACCACGCAGTAACGCCTGCGCCTATATTTACGAAGGGGTGTTGAAAAGTTCCTGGTTTTGGGTAAAAGAAAATACAGGAGGATCAGTTAATTATGATTTTATTCAACATATTCTCCCTCTCAGATTCAAACACTTATTGCAGACGCCCTTCAGTTTTTCTAAACCCTGTAAAAGAACTCGAAAAGTTGGGCCTCCAACCAGG
>NC_068984.1:108751253-108752765 GCF_001194135.2 Octopus bimaculoides | reverse complement strand
TTACGAAGGGGTGTTGAAAAGTTCCTGGTTTTGGGTAAAAGAAAATACAGGAGGATCAGTTAATTATGATTTTATTCAACATATTCTCCCTCTCAGATTCAAACACTTATTGCAGACGCCCTTCAGTTTTTCTAAACCCTGTAAAAGAACTCGAAAAGTTGGGCCTCCAACCAGGACTTTTACAACACCCTTAAAGCCAGGAACTTTTCATAATCCACTCGTATATGTTGCTGCTGCTGCTGCTGCTGTTGTTGTTGTTGCTGTTGTTGTTGTTGTTGTTGTTGTTGTTGTTGTTGTTATTTTAGACCCCGTTCAGTCGTCGTCTTGCAGACCTGTGATCACAGAAATCACAGACAAAATTAATCCTGCCGTCTTATATCTTCCACGGAGTGGACACCCTATCGAAATTGGTCTTTCATTTCTGCCGAAGGTAGAATGTAAATTCAATGGATCCCGCGTTATCTGACAAGTCTTCGTGTATGCTTGAATTTGTCTCTGATGGAATGTGTGTGTATGCGTGTATGTTTTTGTGTGTGAGCATGTATGTTTAGGTGTGTGAGTGTGTGTGCATGTGTGTGTGTGTGTGAGAGAGAGAGAGAGAGAGAGGGGGGGAGAGAGTTTTTGAATGTCTGATGCATGGCGTGACTGTAGGCCACATACAATTTCCCCTGTCCTTTGCTAAAAAGTATGTGCGTGGTGAGAGAGAGCTTCTATATGTGTGTGTGTTGGGGGGAACAAGAAGTGTGTGTGTATACTGATGATCTAATGACAAAGATACCAATGTTGTACATATTTAAAGTAAAATAATATACAGCTTGACTGATATGACTGGAATCACACTGATAATGGAGAGATATGTGATATGGGATATTACTATATATTTATATACAGACACACACACACACATGTGTGTGTGTGTGTGTGTGTGTGCGTGCGTATGTGTGTGTGTGTGTGCGTGTGTATGTATGTGTGTGTGTGTGTGTGTGTGTGTGTGTGTGTGTGTGTATGCATTTTTTTATTCTTTCACTTCTTTCAGCCATTTGACTGCAGCCATGCTGGAGTACCGCCTTAAAGGGTTTTTTAGTCGAAAAAATTGACCCCAGGACTTATTCTTCTTTTAAAGCGTAGTACTTAGTCTATCGTGCTCTTTTGCCGAACAACTAAGTTATGGGAGAACTAAATACACCACCATTGTTTGTCAAGCGCTAGTGGGGCGACAGACACAAAGGCACACACGCAAATATATATATATGTGTGTGTGTGTGTGTGTGTGTGTGTGTGTGTGTGTGTGTGTGTGTGTGTATGTATATATATTGCAACGTTCTGTACCCAGATATACATCTATATATACATGTAGATGTAGGTATGTACATACATGTACGTATATATGCATATACTCATTTATTATTTGTATATATATATATATATATATATATATAAATTATAATATTAGGGACAAAATCCAAAATTACAGGTAAAAACTCAATTAAAATCAATTTATATAAAATTAAA
>NC_068984.1:108745219-108750489 GCF_001194135.2 Octopus bimaculoides | reverse complement strand
TTATTTAATTATCATTAAAAATCAATTGAATAATAGAAAAATACAAGAATACTTATTTCTACAAACGTAGAAATAAAAATAAAAATATGAATGAAAAAATTATGAATGAAAAAATTAAGAATGAAAAGAATTATTAAGAATAAAACATTAAACTTTATATATACTAAGTTTAAAAAAAAAAGAAAACCTTTAACGCTATTATAAACAATAAAGACTAATTATTAATCAAATATTATTAATCAAAAATAATCGAAAATATATCAACACTATTCAAATTGAAGTCTTATATTATGTTGAAATGATACTCTAACTTCTAAATGATTTAGTGTTAAATAAATTATCTATTAAAAATAATCTTTAAAAAAACCAAATGAATAATATGTATTCTTGCTTTTTATATTATTCATTTGGTTTTTTATATATATTTTTTAATATTTGTTTTTATGTCGAGACAATGTAAACAACTTTCCATGAAACTGAAGAATTACTGAATAGTGTTTATGGAATACACATTTATTATACTTTTACTAGAAGAGTGGTGACAGTGACTTCGAAGTTTCAGCCGGCTATTACCATTGTCACCACTCTTGTTGGAAAAGTATGATAAATATGCATGCATACATACATATATTTATATTCATACACATATATATATACACACACACATGCACACACAAGATGTGTATATTTAAGGTTTTGCGAGATAAAACATTAAACAGTTAGATATCAGCTTTGTAGTTGGGCGGGGTTAGAGTTAATTATATGTGATTGGTCTATAGATAACAAGTCCATTAAATCTATCTCATTAGATATAAATTTCATCTATATCTACTGATATATCTACATCATCTGAGTGAATATCTATGATAGTCAGACACAAAATGGAGTCCACCAAACATTGTATTTGTTCAGTTGTAATATATGGTTAATGGAATAGTTATCTATCCGTACACACAAACTTACATATTTCTTAACACGTAAACACAAAACATTATATATATACAAATACACACACACACACACACATACATATATATATATATATATATATATATATATATATAATACCTACAATTGTATATTTATAATTACATATTTATCTACCTGTATACACACACATATATATATGTGTGTGTGTGTGTGTTTTATATATATATATATATATATATATATATATATATATATATGCACAAATTCATACATATATACATGCACATACACACGCATATACATATACATGCATATACATGTATATGTAAATATATATATATTTGTGTGTGTATGCGTATATATATACATACATATGCATATATATACATATATATACATACATATATATATATACATACATACATACATACATACATACATACATACATACATACATATGTGTGTATGTTCGTGTATCGTATTGTCGAAGTCAATAAATTTCGAGGGAATTTATTTTTGATGAAGAGTGAATTATTTATTTACTTATTTATAGACATAACAGTATTGTTCATATGCACGTAAAACCACGTTAAAGTGCGTGTATATAGATAGATAGATAGATAGATAGATAGATAGATAGATAGATAGATAGATAGATAGATAGATAGATAGATAGATAGATAGATAGATAGATAGATAGATTACACGACGTAGAATTACACTTTTACGATAATGGATGATATTGATTACAACAATAGCAACTCTAACATAGCAGTTCCATGATACTTATACGTTATTAAAAACGATGTAAGTACTCCTCTCCCTAACTTGGTCTTTACATTTGAATCGAGATATATTTCGTTGCTCTGAAAAAGAGCGAGATGACCCTTCTTTCGGCTATATGAAGTGGCTAAAAAATCCTGGGACGAAGCCCACCCAAACTTAAAGAACTTTACGCAAAACAACTTCGGCATACATAGATACAGACAAACAGACAGACAGACAGGCAGACAGATGGACGGACGGACAGACGGACAAGTAGATAGATAGATAGATAGATAGATAGATAGATAGATAGATAGATAGATAGATAGATAGATAGATAGATAGATAGATAGAAAATGCACACACACGCATGTATATATATAATATATACACATCCATACTCACACACACACGCAGTTGTTGCGTGGAATCTCAAGAAAAAGTATGCTCTGTTGTGGAAATTGGCTACCCTCCTTAGTAGTCAGAAAAATACCGGAGAAAGGAAACGTCTATTGACCATTGATAAGGAATTTGCGAATCCCCTATTCAATATAAACTTTTTAATTTCATATCTATTATTATTGGAGCAACAAGATACATACCACCCCACCTAGAGCAAAGTATGTTTGAACTTATGTTCTTGGAGAGAGAATAAAACTCTTTAATTACCCATGATCAAGATATCTAGGGCGGCAAATCTCTGCAAGATTTTACGATTTTAAGGATACTGAACGAAGCAAGACGCTTTCCTTCACAACCTTACTCTCAGGCAGGTGGCCAATCAAAATTAACTCTGAATTAAAGAGAAAAAGAAAACATTCATTCATAGAGATGAAATACGCAACAAAATAAACCTTCTAGAGGGGAAAAGCATTCAAGACAATAAAACAGTGTAGTGCTAAAAATATATTTTAAACTGAAATTTCCCAGATTTTACTGATCCTCAGACAATAAAAGAAATGTATCGATCGATCTTAAAATTATAAAGGAAATCAACCCCTTTAAATATGACATACACGTTAACAACAGAAAAACTTATTGATTTGTGATAAAAGGTTGTGTTATCCGACTTACACTCTTTAAGCATTTTTAAATATTTCAATTATTCCAATTTGTGTTGACAGAAATATATTTATTGAACTTGAATTGTTAAACTCTTTTCAAGTGGGATGAACTATGTCAATTATGTCTTGATGTACGTTGGATTTCTCGACAAATAATATAATATACTTTGAAAGAAACATCATATAAATTGACAGATAAAGGTATTTATAAACATGTGAGGGAAAGATTGGTTTTACTATGAAAAAATAAATGATAGTGATTTTTACGTTCAAGTTCGGTTTTAAAACTCAGAAATGTCCTCTGCAAGACGGATATTGAAACCTTTGGAACCGGAGATTTTCAGATTAATTAGAGAAAGGCCAACAGATTTCAGCAGAATGTGAAAAATGATTTTAAGAAATTTCGATATTCAACAACTGTCTTACGAACAAACCGAAATTTGCAGTATAAAAAATAAACAGCATAAAAAGAAACTAATGGTAGAAATTCTTTTATTTAGAAACTAAAAAAAATCATTAAATATAGACGTTAGAGTTGAATGTTTAGCTCTATGAAAATTTTATATTATATTTAAGAAGCACAAACAAAATTATTATTAATTCATGATATAGGTTAATAAATACAACTAAAACATACGGTGATTTAGACGAATGGTGCCTCTCTTTTTAGGGAAGCGGCTGGAACTTTAGCTTTTTTATATTTTATGTTTATTGCCTAATAAGCTTTATAATTTACAGACTTGTTTACATTCGAATAACTGATTCATTACATAAAACGTTATTATAAATGCGCAACAATTAGTTTCGGAAAATTTTTCTTTGTTGCTATTTAAAAATCTACATCTAAAGATTATTGTTGATATTAATTTGCACATAGTTAATTTTAGATATTACTTTAAATTTATCATCCAATTTATACTATATTATTTAAGAAGTTAAATGAAAAGTTGGCGTTCATAAATACTTCTTCAGCCTGCAATAAATAATTTAGAGAAAATTTTAGTAAATGGTTATTGACTTTTTTCATCTGGTATATAAACCTTTAGTAAAGCAGTATCTTATTATAATGAAGCATTAAAACACAGTGGATGTAACGATAAGATACAATAAACAAAAGATCATCGAAACTGAAGTTGAGAGTCGCAAATTTTGAAGACTTGTGCAAAAATTTAAAGCCATTATTATTAATTTTATTACTATCGTTGTTAGTATCATCCTTATTATCATCAGCGTCATCACCACCCTCATCATCATCATCATCATCATCATCATCATCATCATCATCGTCGTCATCGTCATCCTTGTCACCATGGTTATCATCCTCTTCATCACCGCTATCATTCCTCGTCCTCGTCATCAATATCATCATCTATATTATTGGGACATGCTCAACTGGTTAAGGTCAAACAACTGACACGCAAATCTGTGATATTGAGTAGAATATTTGCTGTAACCCATCTTTTATACCAAGACAAAACAATGTATATGATAAATATTTCCAATCAGTTAAGATCAGAAGCCAAAAGCGCCACTGACTGGTACTGCACCAGGGTATTATCATTATTATTATTATCATTATTATTATTATTATTATTATTATTATTATTATTATTATTATTATTATTATTATTATTATTATTATTATTATATCATCATCATCATCATCGTTATAGGACTTCGTCAGCTGAATGTCTTATATTTATAGCCACTTAGAAGTAAGGGTTTTGTTAAATCTAAATATATACATATCAATGAGAAATATTACTCACATAATACATTTGATTGGTCAGTATACCTTGACGTAGTAGATACAGACTGCTTTAACTTCAAAACACAAATACGCATGCATACAAATATAAACACAAGCATACTTATATATACGCTCAAACAAGAGACGTAAGATCAGAGACATTACTCTATTTAGAATTTTCGTGTGTCGTCAGACCAACTATTATGGAGGCTGTTGGAGTCTTAGAAGTCAATGTCGTTTCGAGAGGCGTTCAGTCCGCGACCCATTTAAGTGACTATTGCATTCATCAAAGTCGCTCCTTCAGTTTACAAACTCTATCTCCTTCTCTCACTCACACACGTTCTCTTTCCCATCTCCCTCTCCCCCCCCTCTCCCTCTCTCTCTGTCGCTGCCTTTCTCTCTCTCTCTCTCTCTCTCTCTCTCTCTTTCTGTTCAGACCATGCGGACGGGAACTTCTAATATATTGTTTGAAATGTGGTGCGTGTTTGTGTGTTTGTGTATGTGTATATATATATATATATATATATGCATACATGTGTACACACACGTACACACACACACATACACACACACACACATATATATATATATATGTGTGTGTGTATATATATACACACACGAACGAGAAAAAATAGATATAATTATATATACATATATATATATATAATTATATATATATACATATACATATGTATATATATATATATATATATGTATATATATATATATATATATATATATATATATATATATATATATAT
>NC_068984.1:108743642-108744515 GCF_001194135.2 Octopus bimaculoides | reverse complement strand
TATATATATATATATATATATGTATACATACATATATATATATGCATAAGTGCT
The DNA here is from genome assembly GCF_001194135.2 of Octopus bimaculoides. Taxonomy (NCBI): domain Eukaryota; kingdom Metazoa; phylum Mollusca; class Cephalopoda; order Octopoda; family Octopodidae; genus Octopus; species Octopus bimaculoides. The sequence goes on along the minus strand of NC_068984.1, from coordinate 108,744,461 downwards.
CTGCCTACTTTCCTACTTGGTGTTCTAGTTGTTACTGTTGGTGCTACCTTATCTAGTTTATATTTTCTTTTTTTTTTTCGGGGTGGGGGTTCTTAGTTTATTTTATGTTGCTTTTTCTTTCATTAAGTTACATTTTTTTTTTTACCAATTCTGATAAAATGTGTCTCTGTGTGCTAGTCAAAATGTCTGTACTCGCACATGCGTAAAATACATACGCATACTCACATACAAACACATACACACAAGCATACACACACATATATATATGTGTGTGCGTATGTATGTATGTATGTATGTATGCATGTATGTATAAGCACACACATTCTATATATACATATATGTACATAAGAAAATATTTGTGTACTACACATGCATACATATATATATGTATATATGCATGTACGTATGTATATATATATATATGTGTGTGTGTGTATGAGTGTATGCACATATACATACATAGACACACACACACACACACATATATATATATATTCACATACACACATATAATCTTCAAGATGGACATGCAAATATTAGAACATGCTTACATGCCTACATCGATGAATATGAGTATATATGTATTCATATATAACATATATGTGTGTGTACGTATGTGAATGTATATATATCTGCATAATCACACACAAATATTTGTATGTGCAGGTGAATATGCGCAAACAATTACGTTCGTTTTTGCGGAAATATATGCATAGATACAAACACTTCCTGTGCGCATGTGCATTACGTAAATACATGTGTGCATGCGTGTGCATGCATGTGTATGCATGCATGAATATATATATATATATATATATA
>NC_068984.1:108740515-108742948 GCF_001194135.2 Octopus bimaculoides | reverse complement strand
GTTATATATTCTCATTTAAACAAGGTCACACAGCTTATATTGTCTGCATATGCATATAAGCATATGCAAACTATATATTTTTTTTCCTGTTTAAAAATCGTGTTTCCTTTCACATGCGCATGCGCAAGTTTGCAACGTATGCGCTTGTGATTGTGCTCGTGTTCGTAGGTACATTTCTCTGAAGTTGTTTATTTTTGTGTAGTAGTAGTAGTAGTAGTAGTAGTAGTAGTAGTAGTAGTAGTAGTAGTAGTAGTAGTAGTTGTTGTTGTTGTTGTTGTTGTTGTTGTCAAGACTTCCCTGGTCTTCCATGTGTCTATATACGGATATGTATAAATACACATCGTATTTGTATTTGCGTATGTGAATGTGTTTGTATATCTAAAGATACCTGAAAATGCAAGAGCGTACATTTGTTAACTTCTATCTATCTATACACGTATCTATACGCTTATACACACGCGTGCGCGCACATACACACACACACACACACACACACACACACACACACAAACATATGTATACCTACGTATCTATGTATGTACATATAAGCATACGTCTCACACGTATGCACATGTGTGTATGTGTGTGTGTGTGTAGGTGTATGCGGAGAGAGAGAGTGGAGATAGACAGAATGATAGATAGAGAGAGAGAGAGAAAGAGAGGGGAGAGATACAGATATAGATATATACGAGTGTATATATATATATATATATATATATATATATATATATATATATATATATATGTATATATATATATGTATATGTATGTATGTATGTATGTATGCATGTATACATATACCTATGTATGTATGTATGTCGTTATTCAGTTTTGCTTCATGTTTTCTTGCCAATAGAGAAAGAGCCGGTTTCTTACCTAGATCCAAGTCTCCTCCATTGGAATATCAACAACATCAACAAGGTAGTTTTGCATGTATGTTTGTATGTGTGCATTATTTGGAATCAGTGCAAGTGCAGATTTGTATGTTTTGTTTTCTGTATGTAGTCTCATGCATATAGTTGTATGTCTAGACCTGTGCATATGTACTTAAATGATAAACTTCTAGTAAGTTTTACAAATTTCTAGTTCTAGTGATGGCTTGGATCTGTAGTCTTCGAATCAGCTTTCTCCTTTCTGCTTTTGAGAAGCCTAATTTCTCAAGATTGGTACTTAGTGTGTTGCACATCCTAGTGCCCCAATAATCACAGGTATAAATCTGAACTTGTAATCTGAGTAGAGTAACTGTAGATTTCTCAATAGTTTGCTCTGCAAATCTCATGATGTTATCAGCTTCATCTATGCAAACTTGATCATGGGATGCACTTCGACATTCGGCGGTTAAAAGATGTTGCGGAAGGGATATGATACAACATTCAAAGGTAGTCTGGATCGATGTTAAGCCTCTACCGCGATGTTTTCGTTTGAAGTAGAGGTGGTTTACGTCACTGTTGATGTGGAAATTATGTGTGCTAGTTAGTATCTTCCAGGTTTTCACATCAATGGCTCGGATCTTATCAAGTGTCCAATCAAACAGCCCAAATGTTGGAATGAGTATTGACACTGCAAACATTGTGGGCCACTGTTTTGTTTGCATGTATGCATGTATGTATGTATGTATGTATGTATGTATGTATGTATGTATGTATGTATGTGCACACACGCAAACAGACAGTTGTTTTCTGACTGTTATACCAATAATATTCATAATACAACTTCATTCTTACATTTTGAGGCTTTCAACTTGGCATCAGTTGTACAGGGATCCAATCTTATTTTATACATGAAACTTGCCTTATTTTTCATGCGTTCAATAGTCTCAACAGATTACGCAGTTATATATCTTGGAAGGTCTAGCAATCAACTACAGACATAAAAGCTATACTCACCACCGGACTGGAAGCCATTGCATAGTAACAAAGATCCTTCCTTTGCTGTCCTGAGTAAAGCCGCACTATTGTAACAGCTGGGGGTTCAAAGGCCCAAAACTTTTCAATACTTTGCCAAAAGGGCCTCAGAGGAATACATGTGGATATGTTGAATGAACAACTGAACAAATTTTTATCTGATATATCAGATGAACCCACATCACGACAAAAAACGCAAAGAAAGGTAGTTGGTAGTGGTGACTGGGGTGGGGGCATCGAACGGAAGAATATTTTTGGGGACTAACAATTAAGGATTAAATGATGTATGCATGTATGTATGTATGTATGTATAGATAGATAGATAGATAGATAGATAGATAGATAGATAGATAAAGGAAAGGAGCACTCCGTCGGTTGCGAGGACGAGGATCCTAGCTGATACAATCAACGGAACAGCCTGCTCGTGAAATTCTTTTCTACTCCAGGTACAAGGCCCGAAATTGTGGGTGAAGGAGCCAGTCGATTAGATCGACCCCAGTACGCAATTGGTACTTGATTTATCGACCCC
>NC_068984.1:108738517-108739147 GCF_001194135.2 Octopus bimaculoides | reverse complement strand
ATATATATATATATATATATATATATATATATATATATATATAAATATCCATTTATCAATACACAGATGCAGGCGTGCATACATACGTACATACATGCACACACACACATACATACATACATACATACATACATACATACATACATACATACATACATTGGCATCTATTTTAAACGTATTTTAAAAAATCTGGTCCATTTCTTTTTTATTTTACATCATAAACACGAGACAGACGGCAGCAGTAATATGATGATACACATTACATTGTGCTTCTGTGTGTTTATATATCTGCGCATGTATATATGTGTGTATATATATATATATGGGTGCGCGCGCGAGTCTCTGTGTGTGTGTGTGTGTGTGCATCTGTAGGTGTGTATGTATGTTATATAATTATGCAGGTACGCGAGTATGTATATGTACTCATGCTATTGTTTACAATTTTCAATATACCTGAATTCATTTCAAGTTCTTTTGCTTCCAGTGCACGCATTTGCAAACAGTGTGTGTGTGTGTGTGTGTGTGTGTGTGTGTGTGTGTGTGTGTGTGTGCGTGCGCGCGTTTGTGTGTGTGTGTTTATGCACGTATACATAGATTCGTGTGTATATATATATATATATACATATACAT
>NC_068984.1:108737045-108738507 GCF_001194135.2 Octopus bimaculoides | reverse complement strand
ACGTTTTTTGTTATGTCCTGTACCCATATATGCATGTATGTATATATATATATGTGATGTGTGTGTGTGTGTGTGTGTGTGTGAGACTGCCCCCGTGCACGCAGTATATATATATATATATATATATATATATATATTACATTTACCGAATATATATTATGTATGTATATATATATGTGTATATTATATATATATATACATGATGTATGTGTATAGTAGAATTAGACTGAGACAGACTGGGGAAGAAGGAAAGACGTGAAGTAACTCTTGAGAAGAAAAGGAACTTTTTTAAGAGTACAACCTTCATAGTATGCTAAATCGGTGTCTGAATTTGACCATTCCGATCGATAAAAGAGAACAATGAAAGGTGTTGCTGTCGCGAAACTTAATAAATTTTGTTCTTGTTCTTGATGCGGCTGTTTTTGTTGTTATTGCTGCTGTTTTTGCTGTTGTTCTTGAAACTGTTTTCAGATCTGATATTACTGCTTACTTCATGGGATCATATTTTTTTTTATTATTATTATTATTTTAATTTTTATTGATTTTTTTTTGTTCCAGGCGTAGGAGTGGCTGTGTGGTAAGTAGCTTGCTTACCAACCACATGGTTCCGGGTTCAGTCCTACAGCCTTGTGAGTGGATTTGGTAGATGAAAACTGAAAGAAGCCCGTCGTATATATGCATATATATATGTGTTTGTGTGTCTGTGTTTGTCACACACCCCCCAACATCGCTTGACAACTGATGCTGGTGTGTTTACGTCCCCGTAACTTAGCGGTTCGGCAAAAGAGACCGATAGAATCAGTACTAGGCTTACAAAGAATAAGTCCTGGGGTCGATTTGCTCGACTAAAGGCGGTGCTCCAGCATGGCCACTGTCAAAATATACTGAAACAAGTAAAAGAGTAAAAGAGTAAAGAGTTTCCATAAAATAGTTTCCATAATCACAGAATGTTTTGTATTCTTATGATATGAGATTAAACAGTTTCGTTATTGACGACAAGAATCGGCTCAAAACTGCCATAATGCCTAAGTAACTACTACACGTTCTTGAGATCTCTTCCGATTGTCTACTCTTGCATCCTCAGAACCTATGAGACACAATGAACGGATGTTATATCTTATATTTTTTTCACATGCTTCAGTCATTGAACCTCAGCCATGCTGGGGCACCGTTTTGGAGTGTTGTAGTCGAACAAATGGACCCTAGTATTTGTTTGTTTGTCTTTTTTTTTTTCTAAATCTCGTACTTTTACCGAACCGCTATGTTGCGGGGTTACAAACAAACCAACACCGGTTTTCAAGCGGTGAGAGGAGCAGACACCTATGCAAACACACGCACGCACATATAATTTACACATATACATACACTCACACAAACACACACATACATACATTCATACATAAATATATATATATATATATATATATATATATGCATATATATATATATATAGATATATATA
>NC_068984.1:108736031-108736782 GCF_001194135.2 Octopus bimaculoides | reverse complement strand
ATATAGACAAAGAACATGCTGTGTCCACTTCAAGCTGAGACATATATATGTATATATATATATATATCTGTGTGTGTGTGTGTGTGTGTGTGTGTGTGTGTGTGTATGCATATATATATGTGTGTGTGTGTGTGTGTGTGTATGTATATATATATATATATATATATATACCCAAGGGAAAGGCAAAGGCTGATACACCTGTGACGTCACAACTCATTTCTACAGCTGAGTGAGCTGGAGCAACATGACATAAAATGTCTTGTTTATGAACGCGACACACAGCCCGGTTCGTGGATCGAACTCACAACCTCACAATCGTAAGTCCTATGTTCTAACTACTGAGCCATATGCCTTTATATATGTGCGTATCTTCTACTTTGGTTGACCAAAGCCTTGTGAGTGGATTTGGTTGACGGAAACTGAAAGAAGCCCGTCGTATGCATTTGTGTGTCTGTGTTTGTCCTCCCACTATCACTTGACAACCGATGTTGGTGTGTTTACGTCTCCGTAACATAGCGGTTCAGCACAAGAGACGGATAGAATAAGTACTAGGCTTACAAAGATAAGCATTGGGGTCGATTTGTTCGACTAAAGGCGATGGTCCACTTCTACAGCCTTTTCAATGAGTTCTATCATTTGTTTCCATTGAAATTTTAAAAGAGCGTTTATTTCAAATACATATTTTCATTCATATTATAACTATGGAATCAATGTACAAATAAATACATACATATATATATATATATATATA
>NC_068984.1:108729242-108733535 GCF_001194135.2 Octopus bimaculoides | reverse complement strand
TATATATGTATGTATGTACGTATGTATGTATGTATGCATGTATCCGTGCATATGTGTGTGTGTGTACGTGTTGTGTTTGCATGTATGTATATACTTGTATGTATATATATATATATATATATATATATATATACTTTATTTAAATAAAGCATATTACTCTACCTCTGGTATTTGAGTACTCTTTTTCCCACCTTGTTGCACATTATATAGAGAGAGCGAGTGACATATATACTCCGGTATATATATATATATATTTGCGTGTATGTGATGTGTGTTATACCTACGACTAAAGTCACACACTGGTACGGGCGCGCACGCACACACACACACACTCTGACACACAAGCATATATATAGGTGTATGTGTGTGAATGTGTGCGTATGTATATATATATATATATATGCACTCACAAACATAGTTTATTTGAATTAATTATTGAGCACTCATTTTTGGATGAGATCAGATATGTCATGTGATGCGGATAGCTGTATATTGTATACACTCGCGCATTCACTTACACACACACACACGCACACACACACACACACATATACACACATATACATACATAAACACACAAACACATTCCTAGATAGATAGATAGATAGATAGATAGATAGATAGATAGATAGATAGATAGATAGATAGATAGATAGATAGATTTATTGATTGGTAGATTGACAGACGGACAGAAAGCTAAGTAAGTAAATAAATAAATAAATAAATAAATACGTTTTCGATTGTGTTTGTTCCTTAGAACAAATGGAAACACAAGCTAGAATAAAGTTTCCAAACCACTTTATTAGAATACAACTACCACAGCAGCAACAACAATAATAATAAAAATAATAGTAACAATGATAATCATCATCATCCAGTTTTTTTTATAACTGGGTTTTGTCCCCGTTAACGGGGGCCGGCGGTTCTACCTCAGTTTCTAGACATGAGTGGTCCCGAGACCAAGGCCTCTAAAACGATTTTTAAGAAATGTGGTGGAAAACTACTACAGGAAAGCAGGGACGCTACTCCCTGAGACTCCCTGAGACAGTATCAACAATGCGCTGTAACAAGGGTCCGATACATAACGACGGCGATGACCTTGATCACAAGAGGTATCTAGAAAACGAAAGGTACCTAGATAACCAGATATACCTAGATGCATCCGAGTAACTCGAAATGGCTGTGTTGTAAGTAGCTTGCTTACCAACCACATGGTTCCGGGTTCATTTCCATTGCTTGGCACCTTGGGCAAGTGTCTTCTACTATAGCCTCAAGCCGACCAAAGCCTTGTGAGTGGATTTGGCAGACGGAAACTGAAAGAAGCCCGTCGTATATATGTATATATATATATATATATGTGTGTGCGTATATGTTTGTGTGTCTGTGTTTGTCCCCCCCCCCAACATCACTTGACAACCGATGGTGGTGTGTTTACGTCCCCGTAACATTAGCGGTTCGGCAATAGAGACCGATAGAATAAGTACTAGGCTTACAAAGAATAAGTCCTGGGGTCGATTTGCTCGACTAAAGGCGGTGCTCCAGCATGGCCACAGTCAAATGACTGAAACAAGTAAAAGAGTAAAAAGAGAGTAACTAAAGACCCGAAGATACCTAGAAGTGCTTAGATACTCAGGGGTACATCTCCTTTATATATCTTTATATTACGATGTCCTATACAAAATTTATTTACACCATGAGCAACGAATTCTTAATAAGCTTACATTCTCTATAGTCAATCTCTTTATTGAACTCTCAACTGCTCTCAAAGAAAATTGTCTTTGGTTTCTGCTTCCACTTACGTGCATACCTGAGCTGTTCCATCTCCACATCCTTTACTTTTAATTCATTGAATTTCATCTGGAGAGATAAGTTTGTTTTACTTTGTGCTTTCATGCTGTTTCCATTGAACTCCTACACAACTCTGAATTTTCTTTATATCCTTTTATATCTTAATTCTTACCTAAAATGCTATATTTACCTTCATAAATGTCCCCCGATAGATTTAATTTAATAAAAGGTTCGTTTTTAGTACATTATTAAATACGACAAGTTCTTGAATGAGGTTGAAAGCCTTTTTAATAAATCTACAATAAATTGAAAAATATTTAATAATTCCAATCTTAATAAACATTCATATAAGTCTGATTTTATTATCCTTTTATTAATACGGTTCTCAATTACATGGTCAAATCGTCAAATGAATTCTTATTCAGTGCAGGTCTCATTATATCATTTAGATACTTCTAGCTTTCAAGATAGCTAAAGTTATGTAGGTACATCTAGTTAATTGGGTACCTCTCGTTACCTACTCTAAGTATGCACCTGTAGATTGGAGAGCATGAGAGAGGGCTCGAGCCTTTAGCGGTCAGGGCAGTCCTGGACATGTGTATATCATTGATTGTCCCTAACTGGAGTTACTCCTGTATTAAGAGGACTTCATGATTCATGTAACACATACGCTGTATATATATATATATATATATATATATATATATATATATATATATATATATAAGCACTCCGTTGGTTACGACGAAGGTTCCAGTTGATCCAATCAATGGAACAGCTTGCTCTTGAAATTATGTGGGTTTGAGAAGCCTAATTTCTCAAGATTGGTATTTAAACAGTGTATTACATATCTCAGGATCCCAAAAATTACAGGTATAAACCTGAACTTGTAATCTGGATAGAGTAACTGCAGATTTCTCAATAGCTCAGCATAGGTGTTCTCTTTTTAGCTGATCTTCAGCTTTATGTTGACATCTGTTAGGCAGCTAATTTCCACAACTGTGCACAGTTTCTCTTCTCTATCCCAAATATCAGGTCTGTTGCGCTTACATTTTATTGAGGTCTTCACTGGTACATTCCACCAGTATTCCTTTTTATTATGAATGGTTGTGGTTTCTACCATATTGTGAGTTATTTCTTTGTCCTCGGGATTATCCTTCCAACGGATCTCATTATGCAGTGTTCTGGCAAACAACATCATGTTTCATCGGTAGATAATACCGTGATGACATTTTCGGACAACTGCTTATGATGTGGGTGTTGTCTTCAGTGTTAACTCCACAAAGTCTGCATCATTATCACATCCAGCGTCTCTGTCCCTTTTGTGCATCAGGTACTTGGTTGATATTTCCTGTTCCTGGATTTCAAACGCATACCCTCTTTCTATTGACATATTCATACATAGTCTTCTGCATGTATGTATGTATGTATGTACGTATATGGATATATGACTTACATAAACACAAACATAAACAAACGCCTTCTCTTTAACACGGGTGATATCATCGATATAGTTATTATCCTTTCCATTCTGTTCAACTAAGTTTTCTTGATCGATTTCTGATCGATAGAGATTTATATGCGGCATTGTTAATGATATGATGTTTATACTGTTGTTGTTCTTGCTACTGTTGCTTTTGTTGTTGTTGTTGTTGTGGTGGTGGACGAAATGCTTAGCAGTATTTCGCCCGTCGCTACGTTCTGAGATCAAATTCCGCCGAGGTCGACTTTACCTTTCATCCTTTCGGGGTCGATAAATTAAGTAGCAGTTGAGTACTGAGGTCGATGTAATCAACTATCTCCCCACCCCCAAATTTCAGGTCTTGTGCTTATAGTAGAAAGTATTATTGTTATTATTATGTTGTTATTTTTCTTCTTTCTTCAAATGTTCTTCCATTTCTCGCCGAGTGTTTTCCGTACACCTAGGGCAGAGAAACTCGTATGCATTCCCAGTTTACACACGCAAATTCACAGATAAAGCATGTATTTAAGAAAAAAAACAAATTCATGAATGGATGTTGTTTTCACAGCGATAATGCTCTTCTCAGTACATGAGTCGTTCTAGTTAGCAATATTTTTTGCACTTCCTGTAGGGATGGTAAGCCTGGTATCATTTTCAAATAGGTTTAAGTACCTTTTTTTATCATTCCTAGAGATCCTACAATCACTGGTATGGTAGTCGCCTTGAGATCCCGCATTTTTTTTTTATTATTATTATTATTATTATTATTATTATTGTTATTATTAGTTGTTGTTGTTGTTGTTGTTGTTGTTGTTGTTGTTTTCTTTATCACTATTATCAAGACCGTCATCATCGTCACCACCACCATGATTTTCTGTTTGTCGACTATTGTAATTTATTATTATTATTATCATTATTATTATCATTATTATTATCATCATTATTATTATTACGAGGAGGAGGAAGAAAAGAAAGAAGACGAGACGGTGGAAGAAGAAGAAGAAGAAGAAGAAGAAGAAGAAGAAGAAGAAGAAGAAGAAGAA
>NC_068984.1:108725400-108728199 GCF_001194135.2 Octopus bimaculoides | reverse complement strand
ATATATATATATATATATATATATATATATATATATATATATACACACATACATACTATATATACATACTATACACTTGACTATATACGTTTGGGTATATGTGTATGCTTGTGCGTTTGTGTTTTTAGAGATTTGTTGATATATATATATATACATACACACCAAACACACACTGATATGTGTGGGGGTTGTGCGCGCATAATGTGTGAAAGAGATGAAGAAAGAACGGACAGAGAATGGGGGAGGGAGAGAGAGAGGGAGAGAAAGAGAGCATATGTGTGTGCGCGCGTCTTTGTGTGTCTGTGTTTGTCTGTGTACATTCGTGTGTGTCTGTGTGTGTCTGTGTTTGTCTGGTCTGTTTGTCTGGACATATAGTGATCGAGAAAGCATTATACTGCATTACTGGTGATGTCGGACCTTAAGAAGATAGCAAAAAAATAAAAGATCTTCCCACGTATTAGTGTCTATCCATTTATTATATCTGTTGTTAGTCTAACCTGTTAGCCTGTTTTTCAAGGTGACGAATGAGTAGAATCGTTAGCACGCCAGACAAAATGCTCAGTAGCATTTCGTCTATCTTTATATTCTGAGTTCAAATTCTGCCGAGGTCGACCGTGCCTCCCATCCTATCCTTTCGAAGTCGGTGGGCGATCTTTCGATACCAGTCCGAAATATCGGCCTTTTCCGTAAAAAGTGTCTTCGGCGATCTTTATTAAAGATCGACCTTTTCCGTAACACCCGCACGATCTTCACTAGGGTGTTAGGGTTAGAGTTTTAGGATTAGTTTTAGGATTAGGGTTAGGGTTAGGGTTAGTGTTTAGTGTTAGGGTTATGGTTACGGTTAGGGACGGAATTCCCTAACCCAAACCCTAAAACCCAAACCCTAACCCTAAAACTCTAACCGTAACCCTAAACCCTTCAAAAGAAATCGCGCTCTCTGTATCGCTTTCGCTTTTCCGACGTCGTTTCCCTCTTTCCCTCCAACACTTTTTACGGAAAAGGCCGATCTTTGGTAAAGATCGCCGAAGACACTTTTTACCAGTCGGTGAAATAAGAACCACTTGATCACTGGGATCGTGGTGATTAACTAGTTCCCTCTCACGAAATTGCTGGCTTTGTGCCAAAATTTGAATTTAAGGCGGTAAGCTGGCAGATTCGTTAGCACGTCGGACAGAATATTTTGCAGCATTTCTTCCGGCTTTACGTTCAAGTGATGGTGTTGGTGGTCACTGCTGATGTTGTTGTTGTTGTTGTTGTTCTTCTTCTTCTTCTTCTTCTTCTTCTTCTTCTTCTTCTTCTTCCTCTTCTTCTTCTTCTTCTACTTCCTCTACTGTTCGATATTGCTGCTGTAGTTGTCGTTTAACCTGATCAAGTCGTCCTTTTACAAAAATAAGAGGAAGTTCCATCCGGGGACATGCCCTCTTTAGAAATATATTGTCAAATGTGTACTTTCATATAAACTTTCTAGGGTGTGCTTTGTAGCAGATTTGGCTACTAATTAGGTGGTGATAATTAAGTCCCAATGGATGTTTTCAATCCCTGTATTAAATCACATTTGATGCTATTAAACCCCGATTGGCGGCGCTATTACGTCCCAGATGGTGCTCTTAAGTCCAAGACTGTATTATTAAGTCCCAGATGATGATATTAAGTCCCAGTCAATAATTTTAAGTCCTAGGTGGATCTACTCTTTTTCAGCTGGTGTCCAGCTCATTCTTTTTGAGAGTAATTAAAGGTACTAGCTGGTCGCGTGCCGTCAAAAATGACGGCTAATTGTAGTGTTTTATACATAAATATAGATTGCAAATTAAATCAATACACTTGTCAATGTTATCTAGTGGCTGTCTTTTGAGATGTGACATCCATCGTGGTTTGTTACTAAAAGAACACTGGTTCACACATACATTCACATACTTCCCTTGTACACGCACACATATACACCCATATACTCAAACAGAGTCGAAATGCTGTTTGATTTTTCTTTTCAGAATTTGAATGTTCACCATCCCACTTCCATTGCACACATACACACACACAAACGCACAAACAGATACATACAAACACACGCACACGCACACACAAACATACACACATACAAACATTCACATACCTCCTTTTTACATACACACACATATACTCACACAGAGTTGAAACGCTGTTTGATTTTTCTTTTCACCGTTGAATGTTCACCATCCCACTTCCATTACACACACACACACACACCTCCCTCCCTTTTACATACACACACATATACTCACACACATATACTCACACAGAGTTGAAACACTCCCACAACCAGTTTGCCATCACCCCTTCCTTCCGTATTCATCTATCACCGTTTCCTTTCTCATCCATATGTTGTGACAGAGAAAAACACGAGTATTATTAGAGTAGAAGATACGTGTCTGTGGAATGGCCAACCGCTAACCCGTTAATTCAGGGGCAGGTAATTCAAGTGATCGAACAACTGAATCCTCACCGTCAAACGATGGAGATCCACCGTATACTGCTTGAGTTAACAAATTCTATAACACGGAGGAATAATCCTTTGCCTGTTTCCCAACATTGTCAAAGAACAGAATATCTTTCTTCATTCAGGATTTTGTCTCGTTCTGTGACGTCCTCGACGGATTGAGAACGTGAATCGTTCTTGCTGCTGCTGCTGCTGCTGCTGCTGGTGATGATGATGATGATGATGATGATAATGATGATGATGATGATGATGATGATGATGATGACGTCGGCGGCGGCGGCGGTAGCGGTAGCGGTGGCGGTGGTGGTGGTGGTGGTGGTGGTGGT
>NC_068984.1:108724575-108724990 GCF_001194135.2 Octopus bimaculoides | reverse complement strand
CGGTGATGGTGGTGGTGGTGGTGGTGGTGGTGGTGGTGGTGGAGGTGGTGATGGTGATGACGATGGTTGTTGTGATGATGATAATGATGATGAGGCGGAGGAGGAAGACGAGGTGGAGGAGGAAGATGAGGAGGAAGATGAGGAGGAGGAAGATGAGTAGGAAGAGGAGGTGGTGTGGGAGAAGGATTATTAGCGTAATGATTATGATGATGATTATGACGATGATGATTATGACGAATACGATGATGATGACGATGGCGATGATGACGATGATGACGATGATGACGATGATGACGATGATGACGATGATGGCGATGATAACTGTAAGCAATGTCGAAGAGAATAAAACCTTATACCTTAGTTGTCCGTTTCTTCCTTCTCCGCCGCCGCCATCATTGCCTCTTCCTCCTCCACC
>NC_068984.1:108718154-108719081 GCF_001194135.2 Octopus bimaculoides | reverse complement strand
CAGAATAGTTAAAATATTTTTTATTATTATATTTTAAGATTTCGCCGGTTTCACAGTTTACACTGATTTTGAAAAGTTTGAAATATCAGGTCATCCCATAAGCACTGTTCAATTTTAAATTTTTTAAAATTTAATGAAATTTAATAGTATTTTAGAATATCTAATGGAATTAAAAATTATTTTTATGCATTTGTGTACATATAAACTAATTAAATATTATTTTACAGAATAATAGAATTAAAATTTCTTTGATTGAAACCCTTTGTAATATGGAAATATCCAAAGAGCATTTCAGGCACATAATGCTTTATGAGTACAAAAAAGGAAACTCTGCAGCTGAAACGACTCGAAACATACACTCAGTTTATGGGAAAGAATGCTTGAAGGAAAGAGCTTGAGGAAGATGGTTTGCAAAATTCAGAAGTGGAGATTTCAGCCTTGAAGATGAAGATCGAACAGGACATCCAGTTGAGTTTGAGGATAAGCTCCTTGAGGCTTTACTTGAAGAAAATCCTGCATTATTTGTTGATGAATTGGCACTAAAGATTAGTTCAAACAATAAAACTGTTCATCGTCATCTTCAACAACTTGGAAAAGTTCCTAAACTTGGAAAATGGGTGCCTCATGAATTGTTCGAAAGCAACCGCAAATCCCGAGTTGACATCCTCTCCATTCTCGTGAACTCATTTCACCCTTTTTGGATAGACTTGTGACTGGTGACGAAAAATGGATTTTCTATCGAAGTCATATTCACCTCTTGTATCTTCTGGCTTTATACTAGGGGAATTTCAACTATGTTTCGTGGTCTGCTACCACAACAGCTCCTTTATAGGATCCAGTTAGCTCAAGACATCATCAGGAGGAACCACGTCCGGTTTCGGCCCCTACTCCTCTACCGTTTTGACGTGGCGCCTCCCCCCCCCCCCC
>NC_068984.1:108716992-108718113 GCF_001194135.2 Octopus bimaculoides | reverse complement strand
CTTTCGGAGGTGTCTTCAGCTCTGGTGTTGGGTGCATGTCTTCTTTCTTCTATTCCCTGGCCTCTTTCGAAATAATTCCTGCTTTCGAAATAATTCGAATAATTTCGAAATAATTCCATCTCTCGGATTCTCTGGATTTCCAATTACATGGACACTCTACATTACACTTCTTTGTATTTGATTACTATGCAGTCTGATAGCCGAGTCTGTAAGAGAAGCTTTTTGTGATAGATGTACGATTCTTTGAAATCGCATCGTATACTTCTCATTTGTATATACATATATATAGGTAGAAAGATAGATAGATAGATAGATAGATAGATAGATAGATAGATAGATAGATAGATAGATAGATAGATAGATAGATAGATAGATAGTGATTGAGCGAGGTGCATAAGATACAGATATTTGAATACATACAAATGGATAACATAATACGTGTGCGTGTGTGTGTGTGTGTATTTTATGTTATATATATATGTGGGCATCTAAATTTTATGAATACATATACTCACTCATGTATATATAAATATATATATATATGTATTCACACACACACATGCACACATACACACACACACACACACACACACACACACACACACACACACACATATATATATATATATATATATATATATATATTTATATATATATATGATCGCGATATATTTCCAATATGTCAATTTTATACGCGTGAATGACAGTATATGTTTTGAGGGCTTAAAAAGTATTCTCTTTGTTTTCAAAAATTTCAGACTATTTACAGAAAACCACTCCCCCTCCCCTCCAAAGCGAACAATGACAACAACAAAAAGACCATCAATATATTTCCACTATAACAATTGTAAATCATATAATAGGAACGGCAGTAAAAAGTTTTTCTTAAAAGATATATTCGGTGTGCTTGCACATATACATACATAGCCGCATATGCGTATATGTACATGTGTATGCGTGTGTGCATCTACATACATATGTATAGTTATATATGTATGAGTTTAAATATATGTGTATGTGTGTATGCAAATATATGTATAAATGAGTATATATATAGATAGATAGATAGATAGATAGAAAGATAGATAGATGTATATATATATATGTATATATAAGTATAT
>NC_068984.1:108714175-108716982 GCF_001194135.2 Octopus bimaculoides | reverse complement strand
ATATATATATATACATATATATATATACATATATATATTTACATATATATTCACATATATTTATATATATATACATACATACATACATATCTGTATGCATGTATGTGTATGTATGTATGTATGTATGTATGTATGTATGTATGTATGTATGTACTCACCCACGGACACTTAAACTGCAATGCACTAGACAATATATAGTTTTGGGAGGGAAAATTTGCCCGGCCATTCATTAAAAGAATTGAAGTGAAAATTTAATCAATGCCTTTTTAGATTGGAAGGTTTATCTTTCACCAAGAAATAGGACCCCAGGTGATCCCTAAGGGGCCAAGCTATAAGCAATTAGTTTGCACTCTCCTAATTTCTAAGGCTGTATTATCTCAACAACACGAATAATTTAGCAACAGAAAGAACAATTTTGAAGTGATAGCTTGGTGAATATGGGAAGAAAAAAAATTCAGTATATAAAATGGTAGAATTCATTGGAGTTGCAGAAATGATAGATTCCTCAATATACCCAACCCTGAAGCACAATAAATTTATTTTTACAGTATTTTGTTCTCATCAGCTTCTTAGTCAAATCAGGCTAATTATGAACTGTTGAAGTTTTCTACCCTGAAAGAATGGGTGGGGTTTGATATTATTAATACCAGGCATATATTGGGGCTGATTCAGTTGCCAATATCTTTCTGCTACAATTTTTTATACCGTGTTATGAATATCGACCAATATTTGTAAGAAATATTCCAGGCAAAATGCTTAGCGGCATTTCGGCCGTCTTTACGTTCTGACTTCAAATTCCGCCAAGGTCAGCTCTGCCTTTAATCCGTTTGGACTTGATAAAATAGGTACCAGTTGAACACTGGGGTCGATGTAATTGACTTCCTCCCTCCCCCAAACCTGCTGGCCTTGTGCGAAATCTTGAAATCAATATTTATAGGAAATTGTTTTTCTATGTGACATATTTCCGTGTTTTGTCATTATTGAATATACGGGAGTGCTACCTGTCAAATTACAGGAAATTTTGAAAGTATATGTACGAAGAAGAACACTGAATCTGTTGAAATTTCTGACAAAGAAGATTTTATTCTTTTCATACACACAAAAAAAAAAACAAATATTGTCATTACATCGAACAAGAAAATGTCGATAGAGTTTCAACGTTATTGTTCTTGGTGTGATTGTAATGGTAGTCAAAAAGTTAGCTACTGGTCGTTGTGTTGCTGTCGCCGATCGTTCATTGTGGTTGTCGATATCTCGAGTCAGCAGCTGTCCGCGTCGGTTCCCCGTCCGTCTGCAGTCTCATCTCTGCTGTGTCTCAATGTTCTCTTTGCTGCATCCCAAAGTTCTCTCTATCAAGTAGTCAAGGTGTGCCGAATTTATATTGATGAGTAGGCTCAGAAAGAAACGCACCAAAAGTCGTTGTTGGAGCCTATTCCACACGAAGTTAGATTTTTTTTATCACGTGGGTAACATTCTCGCGAATCGTGACATCGAATGTAGTGCTCTGATTACTGAACATTCTCGCTGCATATATTTTTACTACCATTAGTAATATGTAATATTAGGAAATATACCACACATAAAATAATTATCGTTTAACTTCTATCAAATTTCTTGGTGCTTATACAAAATGATGAATACTAATTTTCGAAAAAAATTACATTTACTACTCGTCATGTGGTCCTGTTGGTTATCTATTATAGAGGGAGACAATCTCTTTTAGATTAAACTAAGTTGAGTCGAGATTGAAACTTTGGAATTTGCTGCAAAGAGAAACAAAGGTGTATGGAGCATCCACTTATAATTTTTTCGTACACATTATAAAGTTCTTAAAGTATCTACTTGTTGGTAACCATGTAGAGCGCTATTTCATCCGCCTTTGGAATCTTCAGCACGATATAATTTGAGACAAGTAAATTAAGCTAAATTCAACATTTCACGAATTTAGGTGTATCGTATCGAGAAAAACTTCATAGTTTATAATTTAGAAGACATTCTTGATTTTTTTTTTCTTCATCTCATTTCATTACTTGTTCAGCAAAAGAGAAAAGAAAGGGAGCGAGGAATTTCTTACATGTAGGTTAATATGTAGAAATTTCTTACATGTGGGTAGGTAGATAGGTAGGTGTGCAGATTTGTATGTTTTGCCTTATGTATGTATTCTCATGCATATAGTTGCATGTCTAGACATGCTCATATATATTTAAATGATAAACTTCTGGAAAGTTTTACAGATTTTTACAGTTCCAGTGATGGATTGGATCTGTAGTCTTCGAATTAGCTTTCCCCTTTCTGGTTTTGAGAAGCCTAATTTCTCAAGATTAGTTTTTAGGCAGTGTGTTACATACCCCAGGGCCCCAATAATTACAGGTATAAACCTGAACTTGTAATCTGGATATATGTATATATGTATGTATGTATGTATTTATGTATGTATGTATGTATGTATGTATGTATGTATACAACTTCAGAACGATGTAGGATTGTTGTAGGATCGTTGTTGTTTTCATCAACGTACGGCGTCTTGAAATTCTGTGTGCGAATTGGTTATGGTGTGGCGAGTATTTGTCTGTCAGTGTGTTTCAGTTTGCAATGTGTGTACACGCACACAGAAATTACAGTCGGTGATATCCAGATGCGCGCAAAGCTCCGTGGCCAGGCCGCGTACGCACTTTCGAAAAGGACAGCGTGTGCGAGCAGACAACCGATACATACACAGATACACACGCACACGCACGCACACACGCACACACACATATGTTTGTATATATGTATGTGTGTGTGTGTGTATATATATATATATATAT
>NC_068984.1:108712030-108713036 GCF_001194135.2 Octopus bimaculoides | reverse complement strand
TATATATATATATATATATTGTGTCCAGAAACGGTTAAACCGTTTCTGGACAAAAGTCATCCACTGAAACTCAGAATTATATTTAAAAGACAGTTATATACGATTCCAAATGATGAATCTCCGTAGCAAAGCAATTTTCGAAGCCTTTTATTCAAACAAAATAACATTATTCCAGCGGCTTCGGATTCAGTGAATTTATAACAAAGATGGCATAACCACCAGACTAGATGTTTTTCAACAACGGAAGTTATTAGTTCATTCTTTCGGAAACAACAGAGTAACTACCAATAAGATACTGGAGTTAATTTAATCAACTCTATCGATGGATGGATAAACAAATAAGCCTAATCCTTAAGTCGAAAGAAATTATAATATACAATGAAATACTGAAGAGAAAAAAATTAACATAAAATTCAAGCTTACAGATTACGAAAGAATAGTTTTTGCAACAGGAAGTTTTTGCTTCTATATTTTTTAATTGATTTACTGAAGTTTTCCTAATTATTTTTTACTCTGTATTTTGTTTATTCTTTAATCTCTTCATAATTACAACAATTGTTGCAGAAATTGATGAAAAAGCTAATCAGAGTTCCTGGGAGATTTCTCAGTAGATGGCGATTGCGAAACCGTCCGTATTGACTACTTGGAATATCGTGTGGTTTTTTTTTTAATGCGCGCCATTTACAAATTACTTGGAAAGAGATAAGAATAGTTTGTGAGACTGAAACAGGGTAATGTCGAAATATTAACG
Source organism: Octopus bimaculoides (assembly GCF_001194135.2). NCBI lineage: Eukaryota > Metazoa > Mollusca > Cephalopoda > Octopoda > Octopodidae > Octopus > Octopus bimaculoides. The sequence continues at coordinate 108,712,285 of NC_068984.1, read as the reverse complement.
AAAAATACTAGGACTTAATATTTATCAGAAAAGTCCAGCCTGAATACTTGCAGATAACAGTTATCAGGTGAGAAGTTTAAGTGCATATCTCATGAAAAAGAATATGGATACATACATACATACATACATACATACATACATACAAATAGAAAGAAAGAAAGAAAGAAAGAAAGAAAGAAAGAAAGAAAGAAAGAAAGAAAGAAAGAAAGAAAGAAAGAAAGAAAGAAAGTAAAAGTTATCAGAAGCTGCATTCAA
>NC_068984.1:108709734-108711881 GCF_001194135.2 Octopus bimaculoides | reverse complement strand
GTGTACGTGTGTGTGTGTGTGCGTGTGTCCAGATGGAGTTTATCTACAAGAAAGCTGATTGAATTCTGTAGCTTTTGATAACGTTTCACAGACGGTCGACAAAACTTAACTTTTTACTAGGTTCAGGACGACATCTTGACAGAGCAGTAGACCTTCCAACAGTGATACGATTTGAACTATTTCCGATAAATTTACATCCACGAAACATCAACTATAATATGTAGGAAGTGTCTATGTAAAAATTACACATCTTTCAAATTAATACATCTGCGTTTATTTCATTTAGTGAAATGTCAACTGTAATATGTAGAGAGTGTCTATTTTAAAATCACACATCTTTTAAATTTATATATTTGCTCTTATTTATTGAAATTCTGATTTACAAAATGATAGAACCAACACTAATCATGCAGACACACAATCAAATATCTAATGCTATCAAAAGTTCTAAACGACGGAAAGGACATTCGACTCATAAATGTATTAAATAGCTGAGTAATACGAATTGCCTATATAGTTGTGTACAGTTATATATATATGTTCGTGTACATGTAAAAGTGGGAAGTCTTTCGCTGCGAAAACTGTCTCGGGACAAAATTCTACTTTATAGACAATATGTGTGGAAACACACTACTGGAATAATAATATTTTAAAAAAAGACGTCATCAGGTGACATAGGAATGCATGCGTTACAGTGTCTTTACGCTTCGTCGGCTACGGACATCGAATCTGTTGTTCAAAGCCCACTAAGAACGGACGTTCTTTTATTTAAATAGCAAATAGTACATTTGTTATTATGTGCAAAGCTTTTTTCAAGTAGTGCACGAAGCAGTGATGAATGAAATATACTGGTGTGCAATCATATTTAACACGTTCGAATACATTCGGACGTGGAAGAACTTTCGCTGAGAAAATAGTCTCGGGAAAAAAATTCTCCTCATAGACAATGTGTATGAAAATACATCATTGGGCTCTGGTTGACGTCATCAAATCGTTGGATGAATGCGTTTTTGCGTCGTTACCCTTCATCAGCTACGAACACTGAATCCATCGTTCATTGCTCCCTAAGAACTACCGTTCTTATATTTAATGATACTTAATCAGCAAATGATACATTTGGTGATGTGTGCAACACTTTGTCAAGCTGGAATTGATTTCTTAGAGACATACTCAGTGTATTTGCAATGACAGCAAAAACACATTTCATGAAATGCTTTTGAAATTTTATCCCAGCCTGTCACAGAAGCCTACCCTTTCACAGAAAGCCAGGAACTGTTTTCTGGATGTGGCTTTGTAGATCTTATAAACTATACTGTGCGGACTATAAATACCAAGCGCCAAGCCAATATCAAGCGCCAAGCCAATTCGGATTGCATAAGTCAGTTCTCACTGTGGTTGACGATAACGATGCTGTTAACTATCTACATTGAATTTTCTTCATTCTCTGTAACACATTGGTGTCCTTTCTCTCCCTCTTCCCAGTCTAGAACTGAAACTAGGACACCCATTTTGTTGCCAGAAAAAATTTAGATGCAGTATAACTATGTAAAAAGTACAAGACTAACTGTCAAGGTTTTTATGTCCTTTGTGATGGAAACCACCATTATGGTTGGTTGTGGCAAGAGCGTTATTTCCGTTTTGCACATTGCTCTCATCCTATCAGAAATTTCATTTTCATTTCAAGAGCCTTCAGTTTCTAGTGACATTGTTTTTGTCTTTGATCTTTAACAAGGCTCAGTGAGTCCTACGAGGTTTCTGAAGTTGAACTGACAGATCCATGTTTCTCTCATAGTTAGCTTTATGTTGAGCGCTCAGGCGTTAGAGCAAGCAGATATCTTTTCTTCAAACTATCATACCGCAGAACAGGAAATGTAGACTATCCCCAAAGTTATAGCTCAATAAAAAGAATTATTATTAGAATTTCTTGTTTTATGAGTTGTAAATCAATTAAGAATTACAAAAATAAACGTACAAAATAAACCATAAAGATAGAATTTTCTTTATTCAAAGTAATTAGTCAGATATTTTAATTATATGTTAAAGTTATAAGAAGCAGATCAATAGGCGCAGGCATTGTTATATATTTAAGAAGCTCACTTTCCAATCATGTTGTTTCGGGTTCAGTCCCACTACGCAACATTTTGAGC
>NC_068984.1:108706061-108709610 GCF_001194135.2 Octopus bimaculoides | reverse complement strand
GTGTGTGTGTGTGTGTGTGAGCGCCTTTATGTTTTTGATTGTCCTCACCACCACCGCTTGACAACTGGTGTTGGTATGTTTACGTCCCCATAACTTAGCAACCCGGCAAAAAAAAATCGGCAGAAAAATTTCCAGATTTAAAAAGGATAAGTCTAGGGGGCATTTGTTCGGCTAAATACTTCAAGGTTGTGCTATAGCGGGGCCGCAGTCAAATGACTAAAACAAAAGATAAAAGATAATATACCATTCTTAGCAGCAGTGTTTCAATCAAATAAATTTATTAATTCAATCGCTATTGATTTGTCTTCTGTTATAATTAAATTCGTGGACGCGCGTGGCTTAGTGGTTAGGGTGTCAGCACCGTGATCGTAAGATTGTAGTTTCGATTCCTGGAGCGGGCGATGCGTTGTGTTCTTGGGCAAAACACTTTATTTCACACTGCTCCAGTCCACTCAGCTGGCGAAAATGACTAACGCTGCGATGGACTGGCGTCCGTCCAGCTGGGCAATACATAAGCTATTAAAACCGGAAAACCGGGCCCATGAGCCTGGCTAGGCTTTAAAAGGGCACATTTATTATTATTTTTTTATTTTTTTAAATTCACCTCACCTGTATCACTTATATTGACCAACCTATTGTACGCTTTTATATACCGCTAGTGACAATGTGCTTCCAATTCTTTCTGGATTGCACCCTTCTTTTCTACCTTGGCTTAAATCGATAAACTAAATCGTCTTCACATCGTCATGGAGACCTTCTGAATGGCTTTTTTCATTTTCTTGGATGCTACCCGGCAACTGCATGGACCTACGTGTTGTCTGTGGAACTTGCGACATGTCCGTCCCAGCAGAACTTGTATTGTCAGTATTCTGCAGTTACGCTGTTCACTCTGCCCCATTCTCAAATTGTTCCATTTCGGATATGCTCTTCCAATAACATTCCCAGCAAGTATCTTTCCATGGATCTTTGCGTTTTAGCCAACTGATATTCTTTTCTCTTCGTAGTGGAGGCGCAATGGCCCAGTGGTTAGGGCAGCGGACTCGCGGTCATAGGATCGCAGTTTCGATTCCCAAACCGGGCGTTGTAAGTGTTTATTGAGCGACACATTGTAGCTGATCTCCTAAAGCTCCATGAGGCTCCGGCAGGGGATGGTGGCGAACCCTGCTGTACTCTTTCACCACAACTTTCTCTCACTCTTACTACCTGTTTCTGTTGTGCCTGTAATTCAAAGGGTCAGCCTTGTCACACTGTGTCACGCTGAATATCCCCGAGAACTATGTTATGGGTACACGTGTCTGTGGAGTGCTCAGCCACTTGCACGTTAATTTCACGAGCAGGCTGTTCCGTTGATCGGATCAACTGGAACCCTCGACGTCGTAAGCGACGGAGTGCCAACAGCATTCTTTTCTCTTCGTAATAACTCACGTCTCACTTGCGTATAACAACGCAGCTATTGAAGAGACTGTCACGTAAGATCTCGTCCAGCTTTGCTTTCTGTACATGCTTTATTCAAGCAAATGCCTTCCATCCTGACCTTATTCTCCAAGAGATTTCTGCGTGCATGTCTCAGTATATATTCTCTTTGTACCTCAAGTAGACGTACTTCACTATCTCTTCAATTTCATTGCTTCCCATCTCTATTCGGCTTTGTGCTACGTCTTCGGACCGCACGTATTTCGTTCTCATGTAGTCCATTTTAAGGTCTACTGCTGAGCTATATGGATGTCCAGTTCTGTCAGCATGGTCTGTAGCATATCTGTAGTTAGGTTGTAGAGTACCTTACAGGACTATTAAACCGATTCGGTATTTGACAAGTGCTTTATTTATATTGACCCCTAGAAAGATGAAAGATGAAGATGACGTTGACTAGAATTGAACTCTAACGTAAAGTGCTGCAACAAAATGCCGCTGGTGGTTCGTCTGATACGTTAACAATTATATCAGTTCTCCATCTGATATTTACTGTTTTTTGATAAGGATAAGGATAAATCATCCTTCTCGAGCCCTGTGGACTCACAAGGACTGGTTTCCCGGTTTCCGTGACGTATATTTATCTAGCCCACTGGACTGGACGCCGGTCCGTCGCAGGGTTACTCATTTTCGCCAGTTTAGTGGACTGGAGCAACGTGAAATGAAGTGTTTTGCTTAAGAACACAATGCGTCGCCCGGTCCAGGAATTGAAACCACAGTCCAACACCCTGACCACTAGGTCTCACACCTCCACTAAATGTTTTTAGAAGTGGAGTATAATCGATATAATTGATATCAGTGCACGTCTGGCACTTAGTTTGATTGATTCCATTGGAATGACAGGAATAATGTCTCTTTGTGGTGTTGACTATCTTAACTAAGAAATAATAAAAAGAATAGAAATTTAGTTGAGTGTTCTGGTGCCTCAGTGACTCTGTGTTTGCTAAAGTTGCCAATAATGAATATCATGGATATTATAATTACTCTGTAGCTGTGTTAGGCGGCGAGCTGGCAGAAACGCTTAGCGGTATTTCGTCTGCCGTTGTGTTCAGAGTTCAAATTCCGCCGAAGTCGACTTTGCCTCTCATCCTTTCGGGGTCGATTAAATAAGTACCAGTTACGCACTAGGGTCGATATAATCGACTTAATCCGTTTGTCTATCCTTGTTTGTCCCCTCTATGTTTAGCCCGTTGTGGGCAATAAAAAAATAAGAAACGTTAGCACGTCTGCCGAAATGCTTAGCGGTATTTCGCCTGTTTTTACGTTCTGTGTTCAAATTCCGCCGAGGTCGATTTTGCCTTTCATTTTTTCGGGGTCAATAAATTAAGTACCAGTTGCGTACTGGGATCGACCTAATCGACTGGCTACCTCCACCAAAAAATGTTCGTGCCTTTTGCCTAGAGTAAAAAGAATTACTCTGTGGTTGTGTGGTAAGAAGCTCGCTTCCCAACCGCATGGTTCCAGGTTCAGTCCCACTGCGTAACTTCTTGCGTAAGTGTCTTCTACTATAGCCTCGGGCCGACCAAAGCCTTGTAAGTGGATTTGATACAGAGAAACTAAAAGAAGCCCGTCGTGTGTATGTGTATATGTGTGTGTGTGCATGTGTGTGCGTGTGTGCGTGTGTGTTTGCTCCCCCACCACTGCTTGATAAATGGGATGTTGTATTTGTGTCTCCGTAACTTAGCGGTTTGACAAAACAGATTGATAGAATAAGTACCAGGCTTAAAAAAGTAGTGGGGTCGAAAAGATTCAAGGCGGTGCTCCAGCATGGCCGCAGTCAAATGACTGAAACAAGTAAAAGATAAAAGAAGAAAGATACAAAATGCTGAAAAACATTTCATTTCAAATCATAAAGTTTATCTTTTACTTGTTTCGGTCATTGGACGGCGGCCATGCAGAAGCATCCTCTTGAAGGGTTTAGAAGAACAAATTGGCCCCAGGGCATTTTTAAAGCCAAGTACTTATTTTATCTGTCTCTTTTGCCGAACAGCCAAGTTACTGGAACGTAAACAAATCAACACCGTTTGTCCAGCGGTGGTGGGGAAAACACACACACAAACATACATACATACATACATA
>NC_068984.1:108702302-108704731 GCF_001194135.2 Octopus bimaculoides | reverse complement strand
GTGCAATGGCCATACTCGATAACGAGGAGGCAGCCATCATGTATGTATGTATGTATGTATGTATGTATGTATGTATGTATGTATGTATGACAGGTATGTTATGTCAGGTCACCTACGAGGTTCTCAAAAGTGCTACTGGTAACATGGAAACCAGTACAACCTGTTGCATGGTCGGGTTGTCGGCGACTAAACCGGCACCCCTACTTGACTACCCTGGTGAGGAGGGTTGCTAGAAATCCAGCAGGATTAAAAACAAGACTTGTTGAAAGGCCAGATGAACCTAGTGCAGGCTCAACGGCTATCTAGCAGTAGCATGGGTACGTTGAAATTCCGGATGGTGCCCGGTGTGCTAGAAGACCACTGGAAGTGAGGCATCTCTCAGCTTCTGTTGAAGTATGTCTCTAGAAGAAGGTCACGCTGATATAAAACCAGATATGCAGGGAATGGCATTGGACATTTTGGGGATCTTTAGTTTGTGCTAGAGATCATGGCGCTCCCACATTCCTGAGCGTGCGACTCATGTTGGCACCAGACAACTCGCTCTGGCTTGTCTCTGGGTAATGCCATTAAAGTGGAGAGGGCCTATGAGGTGTCGTGCAAGCCTTATTGGACCTAAAACTCTGCACAGGCATTGCTGACCTCTGCTCATCTGAAGGTCAGCAATGGTGTACCTCGGTCACGAGTAGCCGGCCACCATGTATGTATGTGTGTATGTATGTATATATGTATGTATAGGTATATGTATATATATGTAGGTATATATAGATATGTGTGTGTGTGTGTGTGTGTGTGTGTGTGTGTGTGTGTGTGTGTGTGTGTGTGTGTGTGTGTGTGTGTGTGTGTGTGTGTGTGTGTGTGTGTGTCTATATATATACATTACGAGATCAGCTACAATGTGTCGCTCGAAAAATGATATAGTATTTTACGAGTGGAATGAGTTCTTCATCACGAGCCAGTGATTAACACACACTGAAGACGGGTAACCACCCAGAAATTCGGGTCTGTGTATGTCACGTAAGGCTAGAGATTGCAAATATCAATTGGACACAGAATGTATGTCGTTGGCCAGCTGGAGCGGATGTCTGCCTAAGGTTAAAGCAACAGTAGCGCCGTCCTCTATAGGACCGCCACATTTAATTGGCAAATATATATTATATATATATATATGACAGAAGTAAATAGACGCCCCATAAAACATCGCTTTATGTTTATTTTAACTTCAAAAGGTTCATTTTTTTTTTTTTATTAATTAACATTTTTATTTTTCGAGTTCAATATGTGTCTGTTTAATCATGCCACGCACAAAAAGGAAGTTTTGGAACTGTTCGAATTTCAAAGATGCTGTATTGTGGGTCAATCTGAAGGTGGACTTAGCGTAAAATCGTAGAAGACCTTGGGATCCCGCTTTCTACAGTTAATTCTGAAATTCACAAGAGAGAGGAAAGAGTCCACATCACCTCGCCCAGGTCGACCAAGGCCCTCTGACAGGACCCTTCGTTTTCTTAAGAGAAGTGTGGAGGATAATCCTCGTAGCAATGCTTCTGACATAGCAGAACAAGTTGATATCTATCCCAGAACAGCTGTCAGGTGTCTCCACAAACCTGGCTACTAGTGCAGAGTATCAAGAGTGAAGCTACTTCTTCGACCAGCCAATATCAAGCGGAGAAAATATTGGGCCAATGAGATGGTGGAGAGGCCGCTAGCATTTTGGAACACTGTCATATTCTCTTATGAGTACAGATTTTGCTGTATTTTCCGACAGTGGTCAAGTTTGGGGTCTGGAGAATCTGTGATCAAAAATTTGACGTGAAAAGATTGCAGCCAACAATGAAACACGGCAGGTGTTCTGTGATGGTCTGGGGAACAATTTGGAGCAATGGTCGATCAGAGCTGGTAGAGTGTGAGGAAAACATAAACTAAGATATATATGCGTCCATATTTCAGAAAGGACTCCTTCCAATCTTTTCCAGTGGTGAAATGAGTAAAGAAGACTCTTTATTTATGGAAGATGGGGCACCTTGTCATACGACTAAAAAGACCCAAGATTGGATGGAAGGGAACGGCATTAAAAAGATTCCATAGCCAAACCAGTCACCAGATATGAACCTTATTGAACACCTATGGGGTATAATGGACAGAAACTTCGTAAAAGAAAAAACAAGAAAGCATCCTCAAAGCCAGATCTTTTGAGATTACTGCATGAAACTTGGCAAGAAATTCCAGAGAGAATATTGGTCATCTGATCAGTAGCATGTCTAAATGGGGTCCTTGCATTAAAAAATGCAACGTGCGTGTCTACAAAATGTTAGATATTCACGTTATAATAATAAAATAATTTGAATGTATAATTCCAGATTTAAATAAATGTTAACGATTATAAGGGTGTCTATCTACTTCTGTCATGTTTGTGTATATGTATGTTTGTATAT
>NC_068984.1:108700021-108701827 GCF_001194135.2 Octopus bimaculoides | reverse complement strand
GTGTGTTTGTCCTTCCCCACCCCCCACCCCCGCCATCACTTGACAACCGATGCTGATACGTTTATCTCCCAGTAACCTAGCGGTTCGGCCAAAGAGAATAAGTACTAAGCTTACAAAGAATAAGTCCTGGGGTCGACTTCTTCGACTAAAACCCCTTAAGGCGATGCTCTAGCATGGCCGCAGTTAAATGACTGAAACGAGTTATAGAATAAAAGAATTATATATATATGCAATATATATTATTCTAAATAATCTAATATCTACCGCAATCCAAAACTAAAACCGAAAGCGGATTTTAATTGAAGGGAGCAAACTCTTTTAAGCAAGGGAAATAACTCTTTATTCCTAGCTGATTTCGCATGTTAAGCTTCAGCCAGAGATGGGCAAAATGAAATACGAAAACCATTCATATTTTACACGACAGTTGACATGGCGCTCGAAAAATTAGGCAGATGGTAATGCTATCTTCATATAGTTAATATCTTATCATTCGTTTTTGAGTTATCTTCATGGTTTCAATCGGTACACACCGTGTGTTTCTTGTTGAAACGTTTATCAACTTGTAAAAATGAGGTGGAGGTTGCCGTAATTTGTATATAGAACAAATTAACAAGTTAAATGCATTCCATCTTTGAACCTCCGAAAATCGTGAGTCACTGTACTTATAAATCTCAATATCATACATAACAAATAAAATTCCTGGTCGATTTTAATTGTACTCTATTTCTTTTGGAATCGAGTGCCGATGTAAGTAAATGTATTGTAGCATTTTGATATGTAATATTCACATTCTGAATTTTGGTGTCAGTATCTTTGCTTTTCAAGGATAGCAAAAAATGCTATGCATACGTATACTAGAAAGCATTTTAATTTGTAGCTTTCAACCACAGTTAAATATCTTTGTTAGAGACTGGTTAGGGCGGCGAGCTGGCAGAATCGTTAGCACTCCGGGCAAAATGCTTAGGGGCATTTCGTCTGTCTTAACGTTCTGAGTTCAAATTCTTTCGAGGTCGACTTCGCCTTTCATCCTTTCGGGGGTCGATAAATGAAGTACCAGTTGCGCACTGGATCGATCTAATCGACTGGCCTCCCACCCCAAAACTTTTGGGTCTTGTGCCTACAGTAGAAAAGAATTTGATTTAAATATCTGTGACAGGGAATTTTGATCACTGCTTCCCCAACCAGAAAGATCACCGCATGCCCCTGATATATATATAATATGTATATATATATAATGTCAATATATATAATATGAAATCACGTGATATAGAAGTTTCTGTATCCCATGACGATTTCCGTCTGCTACAATCTATATGTGTGCTTTTATGAACTAAGCGCCGGTGTGAGAGGATCTCAATGAAGGCGAGTAACGCGGTATTCGGTGTATCCCATTTTTATTCCATTAAAATTCAATCAATTGATTTTATTGGAATAGTCTCCCTTGATCATTAATTATTGGCTTGTGAACACTCATACAAGTTTTTGTTTACTGACTGCACGGTTCGTGTCAAAGCAATCTTCTAATCCAATGGTAAAATGCCTGTCATGCCTTCATTTGTTTCGGGTTCGAGTCCCACGGGTAGCCTTTGATTTTTTTTTTCTAGCCAAAAGGTTTTACAATCCAATATTTACACGGTATCATTTATACATTATTGTGATATGCTTTGAGATCCACTGTTCCCAAAAAAGAATTGTGTGTGTGTATGTGTGTGTGTGTGTGTGTGTGTGTGTGTGTGTGTGTTTGCATGATTATATGTATGTATGTATGTTTAGAGAGAGAGAGAGAGAGAGAGAGAGAGAGAGAGA
>NC_068984.1:108696452-108697802 GCF_001194135.2 Octopus bimaculoides | reverse complement strand
GACCTTGACATATTTGAACTCAGAACGTACAAACAGTCGAAATGTCGCTAAACATTTTGCCTGGCGTGCTAACGATTCTGCCTTTCTAGTTTCTAATATTGAGGATCAAGATAAGGCGGCGAGTTGGCACGCTAGGCAAAATGCTTAACGGCGTTTCGTCTTTCTTTACGTTCTGAGTTCAAATTCTGCCGAGGTCGAATTTGTCTTTCAACGTTTCGGGTTCGATGAAATAAGTACCTGTTGAGCGCTGGGGTCGAGCTAATCGACTTATCCCTCCCAGGCAGTCACTGATCTTGTGCCAAAATTTGAACTCATTATTATCATTATTGATTTCTTACAAAAGCGCAAGGCCTCGAAGTTGAGTGTGGCTATAGCTATCGATCTCAGTACTTGCTGGTGCTATATTTTATCTTCCTTGCAGGTTGAAAATTTAAGATGATCTCGATGGGATATGAACTCAGAACAGCAAAAGCATTTTGTCTAGACTTTCATTTTTCTTCTTACTGTACCAATTCACCTTTAATATTTCTTTCTACTATAAGGCAGCGAAATGGCAGAATCATTAGCACACCGGGCAAAATGCTTAGCAGTATTTCGTCCGTCTTCACGTTCTGAATTCAAATTCCACCAAGGTCAACTGAGCCTTTCATCCACTCAGGGTCCATAAAATAAGTACCAGTTGAATACTGGGGTCGATTTAATCGACTTAGCTCCGCCCCAAGGCTGCTGGCCTTGTGCCAAAATCTGTAACCAATATTTCTTTCTATTATAAGGCGGCGAACTTGGCAGAATGGTTAGCTCGCCGGTAAACGTCTGTCTTTACATTCTGAGTTCAAATTCCGCCGAGGTCGACTTTGCCTTTCATCTCTTTCGGGGATCAATTAAGTAAGTACCAGTCGAGCACTTGGGTCGATGTAATCGACTTACTTACTCTCTCGAACTAGCTGGTCTTGTGCCAAAATTTGAAACCTATATTTCTTTCTCTTATGGGGACAAGGGTAGAAATTTGGGGATTAGGGGTTAGTCGATTACATCGTTTCCAGTGTTCAGCTAGTAGTTATTTTATTAACCACAAAAGAACAAAACGCAAGGTCGATCATTGTGTAATTTAAACTCAGAGCGTAAAACCGGAAGAAACGCCGCTGCACATTTTGTCTATCGTACTAAGGTTTCGGCCATCTTATCCAGCCACCTTTACTATTCGTTTCCAATTTTGGCACAAGACCAGCAATTTCAGGGTTGGGGGTACGTCGATTACATCGATCCCAGTGTTCAATTGGTACTTATTTTGTCGACCACAGAAGGTGTAATTTGAACATGGAGCGGAAAACCCGGAAGCAATGCCGCGAC
>NC_068984.1:108694319-108694965 GCF_001194135.2 Octopus bimaculoides | reverse complement strand
GCCAAATTTTGACACCAATATTATTATCTCATGGCTCTCACTTCAAATTCTTTGTAAGTGCTGCCGTTTTCCCAGATACAGAGAAAGCAAATTCGCTCAAGGATACTTTTATTTAAATTTGTTTTATTTTACTTTTCGTTTGGCTTGTTATTATTTTAATGTTGCTTAAAGAAAAAGGATAAGTTCTAATGTAATAGTTGTTGAAAATAATGTTAGATTGCAGATAGAACGTCGCTTAAAATATAAACGAGGATATATGGATACACACACACACACACACACACACACACACACATAGGTTGTTACTTCCGGACCAGTACCACCACGTGACTTGAGTTGAACATCTGGAAGCCATCTTGAATTTGTTTCAAATCTCATCAGCCTTCTAAAGATAGCTGACGGAGATGGGTTCGACCTCGGAGCCCATGAAACTTTAAGCTAGCATTCGAGAATTATTTTTTTCCATCTAGTTTGGCATTTATGCGCTTACGTGTATATGTTTGAACACACATACATACATACATACATACATACATACATACATACATACATATACAGGCGGACAGATTAGATAGATAGATAGATAGATAGATAGATAGATAGATAGATAGATAGATATATAGATAGATAGATAGATAGATAGATA
>NC_068984.1:108692859-108694309 GCF_001194135.2 Octopus bimaculoides | reverse complement strand
AGATAGATAGATAGATAGATAGATAGATAGATAGATAGATAGATAGATAGATATCCATCTCTGTAATCATATCTATTTGTCTATGATGACGTTAAGTATGTACGTATGTTCGTAGCTGTGTATGAACATCTGTATATATGGACAGACGAACGGACGGACGAATGGATGGATGGATGGATTTATGGATGGATGGATGGATGGATGGATGGATGGACATAAACACAATCATTAAGATCAACAATTTACCCCCTATAAATCCACTGTTAAGCTTTATGATAACAACTCTGAACTGAAAATAAAGAATCGTTTCTATTATAGCAACGAAGATTAGCTGTGGTTAACCTGTTTCCTTTCATTCTACCAATAATATGGCGGAGATGTTGCAATAAATCTAAAATGTATTGACTGTATACATCCATTTTCTTTTTCTAAATGTGTTTAATTTATGTGTGTCTTTTAGAAAATTGTTAGACAATCGTCTCTGTATAATTCTCTTCCAGATTGGTTGGATGCATTGCTTAGTTATTATAGCATATAGATTTCTACTAATTCACAAAGTAGCTAATTGTTATATTTCACAATTTCCTCATTACAAATAAACTTTACCTAACTTTCAAACTTCATATGATTGACTTTCTCCACACACAAACCGAGCGCCACTTGTTTCCTTGCGTTCGGATTTTATCCTGTTTAAAATATTGCATTAGTGCAAATATATTTCAGTGAAGTGGTACGAATTTAATATCTTTTTACACAGAATCTGTGGTTGTCATTTATTTTACTTCAGCCAACCAATTATTAAAATTTTGGCAGTTCCCCACGACACACACACATACACACACACACACGCGCAAACAAACAAAAGACAACCACATATACACGCACACACACATTTAGCATAAATCAAATTGGATCTCCTTCAGTTTCGACGATGAGTATCCAGTTGTTCAATCAACTGAACTACCAACTTATTGAATTAGCGTGAAGATGGTTGAATATTCCACTGATGTAATTCTCATGCAGAATCAGTGTAACACAACGTATGACAAGGCTGGACCTTTGAATTGTGAGTACAATACATCAGACGGGCTTCCACACAGTTTCCATCTATCCAGTTTCATTCGAATTGCTTAGGTCGACCGACTTGAAGCTATGATAAAAAGACACACTCGTCTCAGATATCTCTGTGGAATCGAACACGAGTACTCGTCAAAACAAGGCGACCTTAACCAGTCGATCGTGCTGCACCTATAAACAGCACAAAGACATGCACGCGCGCGCGCGCACACACACACACACATACACAGTGCAAAGTCACGTACACACACACTCATTCACGACACAAACACACAACCCAAAGACACATATACATACACGCACACTAACATACACAAACGGCTGTCACTACACTCATACTCTCTCTCTCTCTCTCTCTCTCTCTCTCTCTCTC
>NC_068984.1:108690343-108692573 GCF_001194135.2 Octopus bimaculoides | reverse complement strand
CGTGACTTTATGTGTGCGCGCGTGTGTGTGTGTGTGTGTGTGTGTCTGTGTGCGTGCGTGCGTGCGTGCGTACGTCTGTATGTGTGTGCGTGTCTCTGCGGGTGAGTGTGAATGTATTTGTGCGCACTTAGACGCACTTAGCTTTGTAGTTAAAAACTTCACTTCACAATCACGAGTCCACGAGTTCGATCTCACGACGTGGGATTTTGGACAAGTGTCGCAGACCAAAGCCATAGCTCAACCCATGCCAAGTGAAAGAAATTAGGTCAAAAGGAAACTGCGTGGAAGCCCGTCGAGGGAATTCTACCTGTAAATTAAATTAAGAGTATATATCTTAAGCTATTCGCCTTTTGCTGGTTTCAGTCATTGGACTACGGCCATGCTGAAGAATTTAGTCGAGCAAATCGACCCCATTACTTACTTACAGATGTCCGGGTCTACGGAATACTCGTCCACTGAACACTATAATTCGATGAATAACTAGTTCTAGCGGTCGAACATTTGGAATGCTGATTCTCAAAATCGACGGAGATCCGTATGTGAGTGCGCGCAGGTATGTGTGTGTGTGTGTGTGTGTGTGTGTGTGTGTGTGTGTGTGTGTGTGTGTGTGTGTGTGTATGGTTTGTTTGTTCGTGTATGTGCGTGCGCGTTTGCGAGTGGTTTCTGTGTGTGTGAGGTGTATGTGTATGTGACGTGGATGTCTATGCGTGTGTTTATGTCTGTGGTGTGTTCATATGTAGTTGTGCGCACGCGTGGACATTTGTGTGTCTCGTGGTGAGTGTGCGTGTGTGTGTGTACGATGTGTTTGTGCGTAGTGGTGTGTGCATATATGTGTATGTGTGGGTAAGTGCGTGTGCGCGTGGTGTGTTGCGGTGTGTTGTCGTGCGTGTGTGTGTTTGTATGTGTGGTATGAATGTATGTGGTATGTATGTGTGAGTCTGTATGTGTGTCTGTGGTGTGTAAATATATACGTATGTGTGTCTGTGGTGTGGGCGTGTGTATTTGCATGTGCGAGTGCACATCTATGTGTATGTGCGTCCATTGTGTGTGTGCGTGTGTGTATGTGTGTGTGTGTGTGTGTGTGTGTGTGTAGTTTTGCATGGTGTTCTGTGTATGTATGTATGTGCATGTATATGTGTCTGCGCTGGTGTGCCGTAACGTCTGTATGCATGTGTGTGTGTTGTGTATGTGCGTGTGTGTGTGAGGGCGTGTTTGGTGTATTTGTACGTGGTGTTGTGTGTATCTTCGTGTGCGAGTAGTGTACTATGGTGTGGGGGTGTATGTGTGTGGGGGGGGGGATGTGTATGCGCGTGCGTGTGCGTATCTGTCTGTCAGTGTGTGTGTGTGTATGTGTAAGATGAAGAAATGTCGTCTTAGGGGTCGCTCGAAGCAGATCTTGAGAGTATAGAAAATATCAATAATATATACAAAACAAAAAATGGCGGAGGTGACTAACAAACAGAAATACACGAGAAAAAATGTACTACTTTAAACTTCCGGTCAGACGGAAAGTAACGGAAATGGAACGGAAAAAACCTTGAACAGAACAAAGAGATGTTTTAGTGGTGTTATATAAACAAATAAATATATAATAATCACTGCAATATTTAGTTAGAATATGTTAAACATCGGCGAAAACTACGACAGGATCAAGTAGAAAGACAACATTTATACAACGACAGTATTTGGTTATTTTTTTTTTTTTAGGTTTTCGTATTATCTGTTTGCTTATGACCGGATGTGAACGAGAACGATAAATCACGTGATTGCTTTTGATTTATGTTTCTTACATTTTTTTTATTTTGTGCGTTTTATTATTTTTTTTCCATTTTGTTTTGTATTGTTCTGCGCTTTTTACGTGTTAATTTTTCTTTTTCTTTTTTTTAGTCGTAGAATTTTTTTAATGTTCTTTACGTGATTTTTCTTGAAGATTTGTGTGTGTGCATGCGTACGTGTGTATGTGTGTGTATGCGTGTGTATGTGTGAGCTTGTGTATTTTCCATTTCTTCTAAGCTCTGAAATTTCCTCAGATGTTGACAAAAGTTTTGTAAATTCTGTAAATTCTGTTATTTATATCGTCAAACCAGATTTTTGAAGTTTCTGCGATTAACCACAAAGGCAGGGAGTGACAGAGAGGGAGGAGATGAGTAGGAAAGGATGAAGAAGGACGAAGAGAGGGAGGAAGGGAAGGAGAAAGAGGAAGAGGGGAATGTGGAGGAGTGGAGATGGG
>NC_068984.1:108676935-108689643 GCF_001194135.2 Octopus bimaculoides | reverse complement strand
GAAGGGGAGGGGCTGAAGGGGAGGGGCTGAAGGGGAGGGGAAGAGAAGGAGGGCTGGAGGGGAGGGGTTACTAGAGGAGGAGGAAAGGGGGAGAGTGAGAGAGAGAAAGAGTAGCAGGCACGGGCAAACCTTTTTTTTCAAGAAGCGGGCCGCATGAGATATAACTTGTCATTAGGCGGGCCGGCACTGCTATTCAGAAAGTCCTGCGGACCGCTAGTTGTCCATGACTGAGTTGAAGCTTTCTTTGCAATAAAAAAATATATATTAGTGACTAAAAAATATATGTATTAGTGACTGTGTATATTAGTTGCTGTAGCTTAATTCCCATCCACTCCAAGTCACTCAAACTTTATTCAGCAGGATCTATGATCTAAGGGATTTCCAGCCGTGACTATCTTGTATTTTGAAATGCAAAAAGAATCTAGAATGACTAGATTAATGAGTGGGTAGTGGCTACTCTACCTTACACGAGGAGTCCCAGGTACAGCAGGCACAGCACGCACAGCGGGTTCAGTAGGCTCAGGATGACAGTAACTAGGATAAATCACTAATTTTCATCCTTTCGAGGTCGATAAAATAAGTATCAGTCAGCACTGAGGTCGATCTAATCGACTATCTCCCTCCTACGAAATTGTTGTCTTTGTTCCAAAATTCGCGACCATTATTACGGTGGGGCGCTGATAAGATCGTTGGCACGCTGGAAGGAATGCTTAGCAGCATTAACCAAGATTATGGATTCCAGACTTCATCCCAGTCTTTGACATTTTTAGCTGATATCCAACGTTGCTGGACCCAAGTTCGCGTTGAAAAAAAATGGGTGCAAAGGATACAGTACAGTGTTAGCAACATTGACTTCAGTGTTCAGATTATTAGAGCAGGGAGAGAGGGAGAGAGGGAGAGGAGGAGAGCTAAGACAAAGGTTGAGCATGACATTCTCTAATGCAATGGATCTCAAAATGGGGCGAACGCCCCATCGGTGGTGGGGCGTGGGATCCAAATTTTTTTTTTTTTTTTTGTGAGACATGGAATTGTGAAAATCATTTTTTCACAGCAAACTTACTACAACTATACTCAGCCTAGCGCAGTGGCTCTCACCGGCGTCTAAATGGCCCCTGGGGGTCTATATAAAACTTTTGGGGTCCATGCAACAAAATAGTAAATTGAGGATCTATAGTATTTTAATGACCTCTGAAAAGATTTTGGTTTGGATATGTGTATTGTTGAGTATTGCAAGAAACAGCTACGTTTCTTTCACTAACATTTTACACAGTTCAACCTACACAAGCTAACGTCTGAAAAAAAAAGGGAATTTTCGGAGAAAATCCTATAAAATTAGTTTTTAAACATCAAATGGTAATGGAAGTTCACCAGAATAAAATAATAATCGGAGGGGTCCTTGTATAAAAAATGGTTGAGAACCCCTGGCCTGGCCAAACCAATCCCACCAACCAGGCATACCGTGTGAAGACTGTTTGCTACAGTATACGCTATTCTAATGCTACGGCTGATGCTAACAAAAATTTTCTCCTCGAATCAACGAAATCTGCTGTAGTCGCCAGACACAAGGTTCTCACTAAAATGATTCAGTTTTTTTTTTCTCAGTCAATAATGTACATTTTTGTACTCAGTACTTAATAAAAGAGTTACTGGTAGATTTTTTTTTTTGTATTAAATAATTATGGTAAAATATTAAAAATAAAGTTTGTTTTTTTTTCAAACCACCGGTGGGGCATTCATTTTTCTGGAAAGTAATAGTGGGGCCTGAAGGAAAATAGGTTGGGAAACACTGCTCTAATGTTTTCTTGGCGAAGAACTGGCGGAATTGGTTGAACGTCGGAAAAACTCTTTGCGTTATTTGTTCTAGTTCTTTACGTTGAGTTTGAATCCCATCGAGTTCAACTTGGACTTTGACCCTTTCGGGTTCGGCAAAATAAACAACCATTTAAGGACTGGGATCGGTGATATCGACTTAATCACTCCCCTCGAAAACTGATGGCGCTGTACCTACATCAGAAACCATTATTGAATGTGGCACCTTCCAGATATTTTAAGATGATAGGTGTAATTTTAAGAGTTGGATCTTGTTTTTAGCTGGTCTAAGTGTAACAGTGGTCTAACAGGAGTCTAACAGCGGTCCTTCTGTATACCTTACATAGCCTTACCTGCCTTTTGGGTCTTCTGGATACCAAGACCTCTCAGATAGATAGATAGATAGATAGATAGATAGATAGATAGATAGATAGATAGATAGACAGATAGATAGATAGATAGATAGATAGATAGATAGATAGATAGATAGATAGATAGAGTGAGAGAGAGAGATTATGTTGCTAAGATCACATAATATGCAAATAACTCTTACCGTTACTGCTAAAATACCAGCTGGCTTGTAATTCTCGCTGTTAGCAAAATTATAAAGGGTTTGCTTGTCCTGTGATGAGCGAGCAACTAGCGATGTAAAGTGTCAGGGCAATCTCCTTTATTCTTCAGTGTGTGAAGAGAATAAACAAATGTTTAAAGTTACCTAACAAAGGCTGAAGTTGTACTGCTTCAAATTTGATATTTGAGAGAACTTGAAATCATTCTTTTTTCAAGCAGTGGATTTCGAAGCAAACGATAAGGCAATAAACAATGGCGTATAAATTATTGGGTCAAAAACCCCTTTGGATAGAGAATTAAAAAGCTGCCAAAGACAATTACTTTATATTCATTTTAGTTTTATCATTTTTTTGTATATGCTGGGTTATACATAAATACCTATTAATTATGTAATCACTCAGAAACGAGGTTATGAGCGAAAGTATTTCTGTATCATTCTCTATTTCATTTTCCATTTTCTGTATACGTCTATTTTATAGACACTTTTGGAAATCTTCACGAGCTTAAATGTCGTCATCATCATCCTTGCCCAGGTTCAGTCCATCGCTGAGCGAAGGCCTCAGTATTTCCTCTCCACCATCCACGGTCTGATGTTTTCCTCATCCATGTTTGAGTGCCGAAGAATTAACAAAGTCTTCATTCCAACTTCAGCTTGGTCTTGCCCTCTTTCTTTTTTCTGGACGTGATGTCCACTCTCTCAATTATTATCTAGACACATGTCCTGCGAAAGACCATTTTGGAATTTTTGTTTTTCATACAATGTCCGTTAAACTTGTTGCCACTACTGGGTAAGAGAATAAAAAAAAACTACATCCCTCTGCCAAGTCATGTTGAACCAGTTTGGCAGAGTAGGCTCGTCAAACCAGTATTATCTTAAGCTCAAATTCACGGCCTCCAGTCTCCAGCAACAATATAATCCAAGACTACGGTAGCCGTATGAGTAATAGCATAAATATAACTGTCCATAATCTGTACCGGTGGAGGCACAATGACCCAGTGGTTAGGGCAGCGGACTCGCGGTCATAGGATCGCGGTTTCGATTCCCAGACCGGGCGTTGTGAGTGTTTATTGAGCGAAAACACCTAAAGCTCCACGAGGCTCCGGCAGGGGATGGTGGCGAACCCTGCTGTACTCTTCCACCACAACTTTCTCTCACACTTTCTTCCTGTTTCTGTTGTACCTGTATTTCAAAGGGCCAGCCTTGTCACACTGTGTCACGCTGAATATCCCCGAGAACTACGTTAAGGATACACGTGTCTGTGGATTGCTAGCCACTTGCACGTTAATTTCACGAGCAGGCTGTTCCGTTGATCGGATCGACTGGAACCCTCGACATCGTAAGCGACGGAGTGCCAACACACACACAATCTGTACCGATAACATTTAAAGACATCAAGGCAGCGAGCTGGCAGAAACGTTAACACACTGGGCGAAATGCTTAGCAGTATTTCGTCGCTGTCTTTACGTTCTGAATTCAAATTCCGTCGAGTTCGACTTTGCCTTTCATTCTTTCGGGGTCGATAAATTAAGTACCAGTTGCGTACTGGGGTCGATCTAATCGACTGGCTCCCTACCCATAAATTTCGGGCTTTGTGCCTAGAGTAGAAAAGAATATATAAAGACATCGAAACGTACATCTACATACGATGGAAAGAACAAACAACAATCCATAAGTTAAATAACTTTAACCAGACTTGGAGCATCATTTAAAAGTCAAGGTCAAACTGCATCTCAAAGGACTTTCTGAATGAAACGCCCAACAAATTTTAATTTCTTTTCGCTTTTTGTAGTGCAACATGCCTGATGATGAATCATGTTTCATGCGGCCCGCTTCTCGAAAACGGTAGTCAACACCTGGTCTATACTTTGCAAATTAGATTAATAGATATGATGGGGTAAGAAGAACCTTAATCAGAAGTACAATACAAAATACTAGATTTGGACCGGATTCGAACCATCATTCTCTACTTCTATACTAAAACAATAATGTGTGCTACTAGATGGGAAAAAAAGTATAAGAGAAGGAAAATGACATTTCATTGGAATGATACAAAAATACTGTATTAATGATAGGAAAAAGTAAAACTTCATTCTGAACCTGGAATTAAAAGTACGAAGAGGTTCATTACGGTTTCTGACCATAAACAGCCTTTGGGGACCTGGCTTCGAGTTAGAGTAATTCTATTGCACAACAATGTGTTAGTTTCTTCCATACTAAGGTCTCTATCTCTTTCTCTCTCTGTCCCTCTCTTTCTTTCTCTCTCCCTCTCTCTCTCTCTCATGCATTCCATTTCTCTCACACACATACATACACGCATGTACATATACATTTAAATAAACGCAAGTATGTACACATACGTGCAAATACACGTTTACATATATGTATATAGTCATTCATATGTTTACATACTTGACATACACATATGTATGTATACATATATATATATATATATATATATATATATATATATATATATATATATATATATATATATATATATATATATATATACATACATATATATGTACGTATTCATATATTCATGTTGATTCGTATATATGCGCTTGTATAAATCGAATTGTACACTTATACATACATATGTGTATACACATGTATATGTATAAGTGTATGTATACATATATGTATGCATACATATGTATATGTGTGTATATCGATACATACATGCGTATTTATACACTAAACGCACACACTTATATGCATATGCATACATATATATAATATATATGTGTGTGCAGAGAGAGAAAGAAAGAGAGAAGGGAGCGAGAGAGAGTGACAAACAGAAAGAAAGAAAGAAAGAAAGAAAGAAAGAAAGAAAGAAAGAAAGAAAGAAAGAAAGAAAGAAAGAAAGAAAGAGAGCGAAGTGTGAAAGTGAAAATGAAAGGAGTTACGCTAGATAGCGGCCAATTTGTTGTGAATGCATGCATGTACATGTGTATTTAACAATATATGTATATTTAAATGTGTTTAAATACATATGTATGTATATGTGTGTATGGCTGTGCGTGCGATTTCGTTTCGGAAGGTCGTTTTTTTTTTTCTCTTTTCGCTTTTATTTAAGTAGGGAAGTTAGATTTTCTTATATACCTCTTAATCTGCTAATATCTGCCCTCCGGCTCCAATAATTACAATTTAGTGACTAAACCAATGAATCATGAGGCGAGATGGCCGAGGGAAGGACGAGGGATACCAGCTGATTTGTTAAATTAAGCTGTTGTTAGGGCAACCATTCATCCATAATGGTTAGGTAAGGTTCTCTTTTTTTTTTTTTCGACCTGTGATAAAATCTACTGAGAAACAACGAAAGTGAAAATGAAGTTCAGAAATTCCTAACAGCATTATTAACTCTCAATAATAATAGCCGATATAAATGTTGGTTGGCTGGTTGGTTGGTTGGTTCTTCCAGTCACACTTTACATCGTATTGGGAGAAGGGCAGAGAGATTAACAGGGAGATACAGAGAGAGTGTACATAAGAGGAGCAGAATGAATGTCTTATAACTCTCTGAAAACTCCTCGTTTTTAATGAAATTTTGCAGTGATAGGTTTTTGATTGAGCAGACTGCGATTATGTTGATAAAATTTAGAAAAATAATAATTTCAAATGCTGGAACAAGGCTAGAAATTTCGAAGTAGGGGATAAGTCGATTACATCGACCCCATTGCTCAACTGGTACTTATTTCATCGACTTCAAACGGATGAAAGGCAAAGTCGACCTCAACGGAATTTTAACTCAGAACACGAAGACGAACAAAATGCCGCTAAGCATTTTTGCCCAGCGTGCTAACGACTCTACCAGCTCGTTACCTTAAAACTTTAAAAAATAATAACATATATTTATTGCAAATATACAAATGAGAATTTTGTTTTATTCAATTATATTTTAAGGTAATAAATATTTTTCTTTTAAAAATTGGTATTCATTTTATTATTTTGTATATAACACCAAAAAAAATTGATAAAAGTTGAGTTATTGTTTTATGTAAGCCATAATTCATGATATTACCCATGGTGACAAAAGAAAGTATACTTCCAAATTTACCCGTTATAGGATGGATAACACTCTAGATTAGATATAATTACCATTCAGACTTTAATGAAAAAAATGTTTTAGACTTTTCAGTTGATTAAATGTTAATTTTTACATTAGTACAAGTGAATGATTTAGAGACGAGAAGTGTGGTTGACTGAATTCTGTTACAAATAAAATCTAATATTTATTTGATCAATGACGAGCAAGAAGGAAAATATTAAGTTGAGCCTAGTTGAAGTTGAACTCTATAAGTGATGTTGGAGAATCGACACTAAATACAATGATTCATCTAATCCAGTTTTCTATTATTTTTGCCACCAATAAAGAGGAAACGTTATGTAATAAATTACAAGACTAAATCTTAATTCTATAGCTACTGAGTGGTAGGGGAATATAGTCAATATAAATGATCCTGGAATAATATTAGTAGTCATTTTATCGGGTCCTGCCTACGTATTTCCTGAGAGATGTGTAAAAAGGTGTTGAAAATATGAATGATCATTCAAACAATATTAAATGGAAGAAATATTATTATAGCAATAAATTCATGAACTATGCTAGGGTTAAGACGCTTTGCTCCCTTTTTGAAATGGACAAAAGTCAAGCTATATAACTTGGGTTGAAGCTGCTCACAATGCACAATGCATGCCAGCCTAAAAGTATGTCCATAGACTCTATTTACCAAGAAAGTAAGGAAACAGATGATTTCTTAAAGCAGAAGACACCACTGATACTGTGATATTGGAGTTTAAATATTATGCTGTACGTAGTGGAGAAAGAATACTATGGGCGGCTAGAGGCGTCCAAAATGTTACTGAACAGTAGAATAATTCAAGAATAGAAGGAAGGCCAACAGAGCAAGCAGATGCAAAGAAATGGAATTACAAGACCAATTCATGCAAGAAACTGAGAATGTTGGATGTAAGGAACGTTGGTTATAGTTGACAGATAGAAACCTGAAACGAGAAACCGAAGTATCAATTATAGCCGCTCAGGAACAAACCATTATCACGAATCTGATAAAGGAAGAGATCAACAAAACTCAGTCAAAGAGCAAAAGCAGAATTTTGCAGGAAAGGAAACGAAAGTATTAACCAACTCTTGAGTGAATGCAATAAGCTAGCACAAAACGAGTATAAATACAGGTTTGACAGTGTATGTAAAAGAATGTGTTGAGAAGTTTGCCGTGTGTGGCTTTGAAATACCAGGGAGTTTGTATAAACACGAACCAAAGGTTGCGTCAGAGAATAGGAATTACAAGATCTTATAGAACTTACCCATAAAGAAGGACTATACCATTGAAACAAGAAGAGCAGATATGAGAGAGGACAAAATAAACAGTGTAATCATAGACTTTGCAATAGCATACAATAACAAGGTAGGTACCAAAGAAACTGGGATGAAGAGATAGTGAAAGACTAGACGACAGTTATTCTTGTGGTAATTGGTGCACTTGACACAACATCTAAAATGCTAACTTGGAGACTGAAAGATAATGGAATTGAGATTTGCATGGCCGGTCTGCAGAAAAGTGCAATCCAGTATTCTACAAGAATCCTAAGAACGACTCTTGGAATTTAAGGATACTTGTCACCAAACATCAAAACAACCTCCCTGCTAAATAATACAGCATACAATAGCTATAATAAACTGAAGTATAACATACATAAGAAAAAATTTACTAGTGAGCAGACCAAGCAAAGAGTATATACAAAACCAATCAAAATCATGTATCACACTGAGATAGTAAGTCAATTTGAGTGTAATAAACTTTTTGGTTCTAATCAGACAGTTTTTTTTCTGACATTCGAGGAGGTACAATAGAAATATTGACATCAAATATAGGGAACCTTTATAATCTTCCACAGGAATTGGAGAGCCTGACAATGTCGAATAGATCAAAACGGTTATAGCGGAACTAAGCAGAGCAGAGAGACAAGAACCGATCTCTATAGTAAGGGACAGTGTTCTGCAGTAGGTAAAGATACTATCAAATTGTAAAGTCACCAGGACCAGATAATATTCAAAGCTTTTTGAGAAAATGCTTGAATTTCTTGCAAAGCCAAATCAGGAATCATCTGAATTAATGTATTATACAAGGAAATGTACCGGAGTGGATGGCTAGAGGAAGAACAAATTTGATAATGAAATATCCAAGGAAGGAAAAAGTTACAGACCAGTCACCTGTCCCAGTCTGTTATTGAAATTATTTACAAGCATTTTTTTCCGAAAAACATACAATCATTTAATGTATATAAATAACTACTTATTAATCAGAAGGGATGCAGGAAACGCTCAAAAGGCATCAAAAACCACGTTGTTATTGACAAAAGGTTATTGAAGAAGTGCAAACGACGACAGATTAATCTATATAAGGCGTGGGTTAATTTCAAAAACTTTACCACGTGGTATGTCATTCATGGATTATAAAGTCACTTAGAAAAACCTCATCAACATACTTGGTGCTGAATGATGCGCTCGAAATCGATTTTGACGAAGAACATGAAGTCACCAAGAAATGTAAATATCAAAAGAGGTGTCTCTCAGGGTGACTCTTTCTTCCTGTAAATTGTTATCCCGATATTACCCATTTCAATGACACTTAGAAAAGTCAACATGGGTTACAATCTAGAAAGAAATGCATCTCTGAATCATCAATTCCAATACTTTGTGAATGGTTCAATGATAGTTCCAAATAGAAATTCATTCACTTATTGATACAATATTATATTGAAGTAATATTGTAATGAAATGATATTGGAATGAAGTAATAGTGGAATGTAGCTTTGTATATCAAAATGTGTGACTTTAGCTATGAAGAAAGATGAGAGAGCTTGTTTCAGTGAAATAAATATATCGAAAGAATGGATTTTAGAACTTGATGGCAGAGGACACAAATATCTACGAATACAGGGACTCAATGATATTATGCATCAGAAAATTAAGGGAAAAGTAAAACCTATATATTTTAAAAAGTTATTGCTTGTGTTAAAGTTCAATCTTAAGTCAAATGATCGGATAAATGTGATCACCACATGCATCGATGATTGCCATCATGTGTCACAGTGGTGGAATAGGGAACTGGACGAAAGATCAAATTGAGACATTGGACAGAAAATCAAGAAAAACTTTAACAATGCATAAAGTACTTCATCCGAAAGCAAATGTCAGTAGTTTATACACGAAACGGAAGATTGGAAGAAGCGGACCTACTAAAATTTCTGATAATGCGAATGAAGAACAAAGGATAGTGAACCAAAACCTTGCAAACAGAATGAAGAACATGCCGTAATAGAACAAGTATGTTGAACGTCAAGAGAAGAAAGCATACCAAAGCAGGATACTTTGTGAAAGAAAGAAAAAAGAAAGGAAAGAAAGCGCCAAGTGCAGTTACACCGATAGCTCCACAGAAACACCTAGAAAGTAATAATTCATGACTTATTGTAAGAGTGCCACCAGAATGTAGATTTAATGAGAGTGCTTATTTTATCGACCCTGAAAGGACAGCTGTTGGTGCGTATAGGACGAATCCGATTATCAGCCAAGTCCATCATGAGGATCGCCCCACCGCCTTCTTTTGGCCGTGAAGGGCAGGCAGTTTTCATGTCTTGTGACTATGGCGTAAGAGGAAGTGTGGTGGACGAAGTTGGAAGGACTGAAGACAGACACTTTCTTCTTCGGCCAAGCCCTCATCGACTTTTATAAGTTCCACTTGAGAAGGAAAGTATGAGTGGAGAGGGAAGTGCTGCTCCCCAGTATTTTTATTGAAAGGTGGGTGAATGTATCGAGGGTGGCCCATGTAAATGGGCCTGTTCTGAACATAGGTCTATAGGCCGGAGAGGTTAAGGATGGAAGAGGTGCCAACCTGAAGTATTCGGGTTGGCCAGGATGTGAGGGTTTCTTTGACTGGCTGGTGGAACTCCCCCCCACTTAGGGGGAGTTTTACTGTCTAAATTTTGTTGCTAATGGTTAATTGTTTTTTTATTGTATACACGTATATTTGTGTCAAGCCCCACTTGTCGCTTTCGTGTATTGTCTTTTTTGTTCGGACCTTGTGTTCGGCCCTTGTGGCCAATAAAGAAAAGATTATTATTATTATTATTATTATTATTATTATTATTATTATTATTATTATTATTATTATTCAGTAGTTTTATTTTTATAACGTGCGTTCACTTCACTACCGAGCGCAGTAGACTTTACTTCTCATCTGTTTGGGATCGATAAAATAAGTACCAGTCGAGTACTGGGGTCGATGCTATCAACTTACTCCTCCCCCAAAATTTCAGGTCTTGTGCCTATAGTAGAAATTATTATTATTATTATTATTATTATTATTATATGAAAACACACAGCTTATTTTGCTGGGTATGATGGAAAGTGTGAGCTGTCCACAGCCAGCAGACTATGGTGGTACTTGTTTACTGGTCGTACTTCAAGAATCCTGCGAAGAATTCTTACAGTTCCAAGCAATGCTGATTTTTGTAGGTGTTCTACCTCCACACTTGCACCAATCTTCTTCAGCCACGTTGGTAGTTGAGTGCTGATACTTCCAACTGCGCCAATTACTTTTGGTATCACATCTACTCTCTTCATTGACCACAACCGTCGTATTTCCCACTCCAAATCGTCATAGCTATTTATAATTTCTTTTTTCACAATGATCCTGTTGTCACCAGGGTAAGCTATGTCGACTATCATACATGTTCTTTCTTTTTTATTCACCACATCAATATATGGTTTCCGATGTCTGGTCGGGTGATCGCACTGGATCACTGCATCCCAGACTCCTTCTGGGGTTTTCTAATACCACATCTTTGCGCTTTGTAGGCCGTGATTTCCACAGAGCTCCCAATGGATCATTCTTGACACATTGTCATGGCGTCTTTTGTATTCGCATTGCGCCAATTTCGGGAATTCGCTAACGATGTACCATACCGTTACACCCTTCTCACCATACATTCTGCATTTGTCGCTATCGGTAGTGTTGTCTATTCTGAAATTCATATAATTGGTCCTTAACGCCTGTTCTTAAGCTGCGCATATGAGTGCTTCTGTATCTATCTTCAGGTCACTCCTCCTCATCCAAAGCCACCGGTCTTCTGTATCTATCTTCGCGTTCGCATCTCTTGCAAACTGACCGTACGTTTTCTTTTCCTGCCATGCTTTTTTTCTTTACTTTTTTATTTTTTGTTCATTTCTTGTAAAAAAATTTCTTTAGTTACACAATTTTCAGTTTTGATGACGCCGGACTTCTTCATGTGTTTCAACAGTAGTTCCACGGCATTTTTTATGTACCACCCTAAGCCGTTTTCCTCTGCTTTGATACAGTCCTGGCAACCGATCAAATCTCTCCCACCCTTTCTTCTGGAAAAGTACAGCCAGCCTATCGGTGTCACTCTTAGGGTGGAAGGCTCCGTGTACTGTCAACATTTTTCTGGTCTTGGAATCCATTTTCTTCACTTCTCCCTTTTGCCATTTTATAATTCCCGCTCCATGCCAAAGTGATGCTATCACCCACGTATTAACTGCTTGGATTTTATTCTATCCAGTCAATTTTAAGTGCAACACCAACCTCAGTCTTCGGAAATACTCCATTCTCAGATGTTCTTTCATTTCCTTTTCCATTATCTCGTTGAACTCCAGTACACCAAGGTATTTGTATCCTTCCGTTCCAATGTGTTTAATTCTATCTTTGTTAAGAACTGTACCGCACTTCTTGAGTCCAAATTCCGTTCTAATATCAGTACTAAAACAGTGAACCGTGTCCACCATGGAATTCGCTTGAGTTTCATCTTGGCCATACAGTTTCAAATCATCCATGAAGAGGCGGTGGTCGATTGCTTGGGATTTTCCCTTTAGTTGGTGCCTCATGTCCATTTTCCTAATTATTATTATTGTTATCATTATTATTATTATCATTATTATTATTATTATTATTATTATTATTATTATTATTATCATTATTATTATTATTATTATTATTATCATTATTACTATCGTAATTATTATCTTTATCTGGCAGAATCGTTAGCATACCGGGGGAAATGCTTAGCGGTATTTTGTCAGCCGCTACGTTCTGAGTTCAAATTCCGCCGAGGTCGACTTTGCCTTTCATCCTTTTGGGGTCGATAAATTAAATACCAGTGAAACAATGGGGCCAATGTAATCGACTATCCCCATCCGCCAAAATTTCAGGCCTTGTGCCTATAATAGAAAGGATTATTATTATTATTATTATTATTATTATTATTATTATTATTATTATTATTATTAT
>NC_068984.1:108672110-108672960 GCF_001194135.2 Octopus bimaculoides | reverse complement strand
TATATACGTGTACATATTTCTACCTTTATATCAATTCTTATTTTTAGTCTATCATTACCTTATATCTTGTGTGTGTGTGTGTGTGTGTGTGTGTGTGCTATGTATAATATATATGCATAAATTTAATTACAAACACATACGTACATGTATATATATGTATCCAGATGTATGTGTGTCTGTGTGTCTGTGTGTGTATGTCTGTGTGTGCGTTTCTGTGTGTGTCACTGTGTGTGTGTGTGTGATGAGGGTGCGTGTGTGTGTGTGTATGTGTACAGAATACAAAAATGGCATTTTTTTCGTGGGGTTCTAGAGATTTTTATATTTTCTGTTTAAATCCGTTTTATAAAGTTAGAAATTTGATAGGATCTGTAAAGAACAAATCTCTTTTAAAATTCTCCGTATCAGGTTCAGTTCTTGACATAGTAGATTTTGTTTTGGATTGATAGAAGACAATATACAAGTAGATATGAAAGAAGCCCGTATATAAATGTATATGTATATATATGTGTGTGTGTGTGTTTGTTTCTCTGTGTTTGTCCCCCCAACATCGCTTGGCAACCGATGCTGGTGTGTTTACGTCCCCGTAATCCAGCGGTTCGGTAAAAGAGACCAATAGAATAAGTACTAGGCTTACAGAGAATAAGTCCCGGGGTCGATTTGCTCGGCTAAAGGCGGTGCTCCAGCATGGCCGCAGTCAAATGACTGAAACAAGTAAAAGAGTTAAAAAAAGTAAAAAGATTATGAGAGCGAGAATATTATCAATACCATCACTAGTAGCAAGCGAATACCAGCCGTACAGGCAAATTAATAAAATACATACATTTAAGACATGTACTTATATATATATATA
>NC_068984.1:108670281-108672049 GCF_001194135.2 Octopus bimaculoides | reverse complement strand
ATAAACATAATTAAGGGATCAGCAAACATTTGCTTCACCACATACCGAAGTTCAGAAATAGCAGCTAAAAAAGCTGAGACTCCAACAGATAGCAGGGCTTGGTAAAAATTATTAATTGTTGATTTATTAATAAATTAATAAATTGATAAACCTTTACCCCTTTTAATTTGTATATATATATATATATTTATTTATATATATATATATATAAAGCTAATAACTGCCACTTCGTTGGTTACGACGAGAGTTCCAGTTGATCCGATCAACGGTTGAGCCCTCCATTGACACGTGTATCTTTAACGTAGTTCTCACGGAGATTCAGCATGAAACAGAATGTGACAAGACTGACCCTTTAGAATTACAGGTGCTACTCACTTTTGACACCTAAGTGGACTAGAGCAACGTGAAATAAAGCATCTTGCTTACGGACACAACACACCGCCTGGTATCGACCTCATGGCCTTAATATCGTGAGCCGAATACCCCTAACCACTAAGCCATGCTCCTTCTTATATAAAACTAATATATATATATAGATAAAGCCAATATATAGGGCTTATCTATTATGCAAAAGGCTTATACAGGGTTGGCGAAAAGTCACCTGACAGTAAATCAAACCCATTTAATTCAAAGATTTATTTATGTTTAATAACTGAATGAATTTAATAAAAGCATCTAAATATGAAACATCGTGAAAATTGTTCAAACTTAAGCGATCTTGAGCGACACATTTTCTAATTCGAATCAATACATAATTACATATAGTATTTATGGAATTTTGATTTACTGTCGCGTGACTCCTGGCCAGCCCTGTATATCACTTATACATAAGACATTCTTTTATTATTTTATATGTTTCAGCCCTAAGGCTGTGGCCATGCTGGGGCTAATATATTTGACTTATCTTTTATCTAAGGTAAATACCTGTCGTTCACTATTGTAAGTACTTTCTCCATGTTTACGCCGACACTTAGCTTGCAGAATATTATGGTGCCAACCACTTTTCCATTTTTACCCACTTCTCACCCCCAAAGAACGATTATGAACGGTCGCTCGGCTTGCATAAAAATGGCTACCAAATTATCCCTCAAGTTTCACGCTGCTGCTCTATTGCTTTTGCCTTTTAAACTTGAAATAATCGAGAGTATCTAGTTCTATCTTTATTAGTGTTGAAATTTGAATAAGAAAAGTCAGTAACGGTCATTGTTGGAACATTTTCGTTTATACTAAAGTGAGAAAATCTCTGATTTTATAAAATTGACGGGAATGGTCATGTTCGGAATGATATCTTACTAAACTTACCGGAAACAAGTTATAGCGCATACATAAAAACAGGACGTTCATGGCCGGGATGCGTAGATTATTTATCGGTCTGCTCATTCAGTGGTGGTCTTCAGCTAAAGAGCAGCAGCAACAACAGCTGCAATATTCAGGCCTATGACTTTTAACTGTGGTTAACACAATGGAAAAGACTAGTCACGTTACTTTTGTGTGTGTGTATTATTACATTATTGAACGCACGCGTCCTTTTTTGCAAGTAAGTCTACTATTATTCTGACGTGACTCTATCTTTCTATCTATCTATCTATCCATCTGTCTATCTATCTATCTATCTATCTTTCTATCTATTTATCTATCTGTCTTCCTCTATCGTTCTATCTATACCTCTGTCCTGGCCTCTACTTCACTGTTATACCCTTCTGTCCCTCCCTCCTTGTTCCACTTCCTCCCTCCACCATCCTCTCTATCTATTTATCTATCTGTCTTC
>NC_068984.1:108665833-108668023 GCF_001194135.2 Octopus bimaculoides | reverse complement strand
TATATATTCACCAATGGTTTACTTTTCAAAAAATCTAAATCCTTTATTCTATTGTTTCAGTTGTTTAATAATCTAATTGAATGATTTAAATTTCCATCTTTACCAGCCAACTTCATACAAAACTTTTCACAAGTAAATGAATTTTATCTTCATCTTTATTTTAAATTATGATTATCATTGATTTAAATTTAATATTTTTCACTTATCTGTAATTTAAAATTAATATGATTATCTTTAATTTAAATTAAATAGTTTTTCATTTATCCCCGCTTTACTTCAAAATCCCTTTTTTATCTTTATTTTTACTTGAACTAATATTTTTCTTTTTTTAAACCTGTTCTCGCTCCTCTTAATGTTTTAATTTTAACAAAAAGAGGTTATACATTTTTGCTTGTTGTTTTTTAATCAAATCCATTCGTCTTTTTATGCTTTCTTTCTTAGGTTATACATTCTAATTCTTCAGCTTTCAACATTAACAACTCATTTTGCTTCTACTCCCATGTTCACTCAAACGTTTCCTTATCTTCTTCCTTCATACGTTCTTATAAAATAACAACATTTATATCTCTATCTGGACTCTTTAACCTCTCTCTTCTTGAAATTTATTGTTTTAAACACGGCAAGTCCATAAGAGATATCCCAGGACAAATGCAATAGTAACTGGCCTACCAAGAGGGTATGTGCATTAAGTATGCAACATAGATGACTATTTTAATTAAATACTGCTATTTTTAATCAACTAAGATCAGTAAATGCTTTATTCACTTATTTCCTATATCAAAGACGACAAATTCTCGTCCGAGCATGGGGCTGGCTGCGAGCACGGGCCTTTGAAAAGATCCAAAAGGGCTTAAATGCATCTGACGCACTCGCTGGCTGCTGCTGGGACGAATTTCCCTCTATCTATCTATCTATCTCTTTCTCTTACTTTCTCTCTCTCTCTCTCTCTCTCTCTCTCTCTCTCTCTCTCTCTCTCTCTCTCTCTCTCTCTCTCTCTCTCTCTCTCTCCCTCTCTCTCTCTCTCTCTTGTTATCTCTCTCTTTCTCTCTCACTTTCTCTCTCCCTCTCTCTCTCTCTCTCTCTCCCTCTCACACACACACACACACACACACACACACACAAATCCACACACACACACTGATATTTATCATATTTTTAATACAAGTCCATAAGTGATGTTATCTCAGGACAAATGCTGCAGTATACAAATACTGCCTACCAAAGGTGTATATACATTAAGCATGCCGCATAGATGACTATTTTAATGAAATACTGACTCAATAGCGTATACAGGACTTTTAATCGGCCAGGTGGCTAATCGCATCATCAGTGAATATTTTATTCGCTTTTTCCTATATCAGATACGATACATTCTCGTCCAAGTATGTGGCTGGCTACGAGTATTCGCGATTGAAAAGACCCAAAAGAGACAACATGCAACTGGTGCTCTCACTGGCCGCTGCCGGGACGAATACTCGTGTCTCTCTGATATTTATTGTGTTTTTTTAACACAGCATGTTCATAATGCAGTAACTAGTCAATCGACAAGGTGAATAGGTTAAGTAGGTTACCAAGATCTTTATCTTTTATATTCTAATTTCTTGAGACATTAAACTGCGGCCATGCTGGGGCACCGCCTTGAAGAATTCTTAGCCAAATGAATCGATCCCAGTACTCATTCTTTTTTTTTTAAAGCCTGATAGTAATTCTATAGATATTTTAGGCCGAATTGCTAAATACGGGGACGTAAATACAATGACACCGGTTGTCAAGTGGTGAGAGGGTACATAGACGACACAAAGACACACACACATACACATACATACATATGCACACACACATATATATTTATTACCTTTTATTTTCTAATTGTTTCAGTCATTAGAGTGCGGCCATGCTGGGGCACCGCCTTTTAGTTGAATGAATCGATCTCAGTACGCTTTTCAGCTTGGTACTTATTCTATCGATCATTTTTGCTGAACCGTTAAGTTACGAAGACGTAAAGACAACAACACCGGTTGTCTAGCAGTGACGGGGGACATACAAAGACACACGCACACACACACATGTCTGTCTGTATGTATGTGTGTGTGTGTATATACATATATATATAGATAGATAGATAGATAGATAGATAGATAGATAGATAGATAGATAAATATATATATATATATATATATATATATATAT
>NC_068984.1:108659332-108664119 GCF_001194135.2 Octopus bimaculoides | reverse complement strand
GGGTGTAAGTAGTAATATTCATAACTGCATGTAGGTTTTCCCATAACGTCTGTCTTTAGACCTGTATTAATATTCAAGCATTTTCTTTTCAGGCTCATCATGGCAGACAGTGTATTTTGTAACAAGAAACTGGTAGATGGAGCAACAGTCACACTGGGTGATAAAGGTTATGAAGGCATAACAAAAGCAAGTCTTTAATGTGAATCCAGTATTGTGGTGAAACCATGTGATGTTGTTCACAGAGAAAGTGAAAAAGAAATTTTGTCATCCGAGTGAAATAGAACGGTTCAAGCGGAAACGTTCTTCAGATAGTGAAACAATACCCACTCATCGCTGCAAAGAATAATTTTTACACAAGGACCAGTTTGGTCTGTGGAACAGGTAACAAATATGGTGGGGGGAAAAACAATTTGACTTAATTCTTGTTTTCACATTAGGTTTTGACAGCACTGTTATTAAGATTCGTGATGACCGTAAGAATGACTGAGCAGAGAAGATAAAACGCAGGGTGTTGTTTGCACAAGGCTTCCATGCAGCTGATGCTGTATACCACCAAGCCTGCAGTGTGACCTTCTGAACAGGAAAAGGTGTTCCTCAGTTCGTTGATGTTGAAAGCCTGTCAAAAAGGCGGAAAGTAGGGGGACCATCGGATATAGTTACGACAGATACTTTTCAAACAGTGACGGCTTTCCTGAAGGAGGACGACGAGGAACAGATGACGATTAATGCTATCATTAACAAAATGAAGGAGTTCCTGGAAGACTGGAATCTTATGGTTTTACTCACATGAAAGAGAAGCTTCTTGATCATTTTGGAGAGAGAATAATAAGAACTGAAATCAATGTATTTCAAAATATTGTGACATTCCGAGGTACAGCTTCTGTGATCCTGAACGACTTCTATAAACAACTCAAGGATAGAGGCCCAGAAGCGGAGAAGTTGAGACTGATAGAAACTATGGCCAACCTCATTAGAAGTAATGTTAAGTCAGTTGTACAACTGAAGGACACTTACTCAACTAGTCTTTCTATGAG
Source organism: Octopus bimaculoides (assembly GCF_001194135.2). Classification (NCBI taxonomy): domain Eukaryota; kingdom Metazoa; phylum Mollusca; class Cephalopoda; order Octopoda; family Octopodidae; genus Octopus; species Octopus bimaculoides. The sequence goes on along the minus strand of NC_068984.1, from coordinate 108,663,085 downwards.
GGGTTTTTCAGAAGCTACTAACTATATTCCAGAGTCACTACGCTTACTACTGAACACCGTATTTGTTGGAAAAGAAAAACGGTTGAGGGTATGCTGATTGGTGCAAGCGATCATGCAGGCTACCCGCCCCAGAGTTCTGACTGCACCATTTCAAGTAGGTCTCGGTGTGCAAATGCTTTCGCATTTTGTCTCAAGATTTCTGATTGATACACTGAATTCCCCTGGATTCTGTAGTTCATATTCAGAGGTGCAGAAGATGACAAAACTGGAAGAAATACACCCCAGTGTCTACCAACAGTTCACCCAAGAACTACATGTAGTCAGGAGTGACCGCTCCTGGGCAGGGTTGGCTCCAGACCTGGTGATCGAACAGGTACTAATGAGAATTCTGAAGACTAGTGGAGGTTTCACCAGAGGAAGAGGAATGACGGAAACCCAAAGACTGGTCTGGTGTCTTTCAAGGCCAGTCTGTACAGAAGTAAACATGCAGCAACTGACATCCATCACATTAGCTTGAGGTCCAGGTTTGCAGGTATATTCTCTTTGTGCATGCTTTCTTGGGGTGTGATACCACATCCAGGGTTTTTAGGATCGGGAAGGAAGCAGGTTTCAAACTTATTCAAGATAGCGAGGCATTTCGGAAACTGGCGGAGGTGTTCAGGAGTGAAAGGGCAACAAAGGACGACATCATCACGGCTTGTTGGAGAAGGCAATGGCAATTGTCCATGCGTGGAACCCCAGCGATTCCCTCAATGGTGTTAGATATCACCGATTCCAAGCCCTTCTAACCACGAAAAATAAGGCAGTTCTTCCTAACATGTAGCCACCAACATCAGCAGCTACGAAGTACCATAGCTTGCATGTCTACCATCAAGTCCAAGAGTGACAGGGGTATACGCTGAATGCTGAAGACTGGGGATAGAAGCTATCGGATGGAACGTTTAAACCAGTCATCTCTGACCGTGCCCCTGCACCACAGTCGTTGTTGACTTTAGTGCGGTTTGCCTGCAAGTCATGTTGTAGGACGCTGCGCTGTAGCTGCCGCCGGCATGGGCTTCCATGCTCACCTGCTTGTTCTGGATGCAGAGATATGAAGATAACAGTTAAATCTGACTGAATTAACTGAACTGACGGACATTGTGGACTGCAAGCTTTTACTGTACAGCATATACTTGTGTTTAACTATGTATTTTTTTTTTTTTTCATATCACCTGCTGATGTCAATATAAATGAAAACACTTGGGATGAGGAGTTTTATTTTATCCTGTGGTAAACAATTTTATTGTGGACCTATATGTGTGTGCGGGAGTGGGTGTAGAGGAGGGTAAATCTTTTTTAAGGGGAACTTTATAGGTGCTACCCCAAGGTTATTCGTGACCGAAATAAATTTTTACCCTTACCTTTTACTATTCTATAAACTCATCTATCTGTGGTCTTTCATTACATCATTATAAATCTGAAAATTGTCATTTAAGTAAGAAAAACAAGCATGTAATCAGTTTATATAATTACATTGCAGCCGTAAGCAAACGGGCTGAGTTAAGACAGTAAAAGAATGGAGTCTAATGTACCTGGAAAGAGTAGGCTACACCTCCGATATTTCCACTATATAAGCGCAGGAGTGGCTGTGTGGTAAGAAGTTTGCTTCCCAACCACATGGTTCCGGGTTGAGTTCCACTGCATAGCACCTTGGACAAGTATCGTTAACTATAACCTCGGGCTGACCAAAGCCTCGCAAGTGGATTTGACAGACGGAAACTGAAAGAAGCCCGTCGTATATGCTTGTGTGTGTGTGTGTGTGTGTGTGCCTTTGTGACTGTGTTTGTCCCCCACCACCACTTGACAACTGGTGCTGGTGTGTGTACAACCCCGTAACGTAGCGGATCGGCAAAGGAGATCGATAGAATAAGTACTAGGCTTTAAAATATAAGTACTTCAGCCGATTCATTCGTCTAAAAATTCTTCGAGGCGGTGCCCCAGCGTGGCCACAGTCTAATGACTGAAACAAGTAAAAGATAAAAGATAAGATATATCGGTTGTCTCCACAAGACTGAGACCAACACGTATTATACTATTCAGCCACTTTGATCCCTTAGGAATATAGAACAATTGATGAGGCCAGCGTTCGATTTTGAATGTAAATTTGAAGATGTGAGAGACAGAGCCATACGAAGAAACGACAACCGCAATAGCAGCCAAATCACCCTCAAATCACACTTCAGAGTTTTATTGGAGTTTTTTAAGATATAAAGATGGAGGACGTACGTTAGATAATCTAGTTCTGGACGCTGAAAGGCCTTTCGTCAAAGGTCTGCAGATCTACTCGAATAGTGCTGACTTATTTTCATTCTTCATGATTTACAGATGTTTTTCCTTATTCCATTGTAGTTATTGTTTTTGTTATTGATGTTGTTGTTGTTGGTATTGGAGATGGTAATGATAATGGTGATGGTTTGGGTCTTAATGCTGTTGTTGTTCTAATTAACTTATCTAAATATTCCAGGCACTCACGTAGCTTCAGTATTTTTCCTTCTTTTGTGACACACTTCGTATTATAGATAACTCAGAGCATATAAACAAGAACAGCAACAGCAACAAGAAGAGGAAGCATACATATGCATACACACACGCGCGCATACATACGTACGTACATACATACATACAGACAGACAGAGAGACAGAAAAAAGACATACGTCATTTCGATGTTTAATCTTTTGTCCCCAATAACTACAAAAAAATTAGTAAAGAAGATATAATAGATAGAAATATTTAAACAGTTGAGAAAATTTTATTCTGTTGACAGAAAGGTGAGAATGAAAGACAGCGTGAAAACGAACCGCTTACGCGTATAAGGCCCTTATGCAACAAATATATATACATATATATAAATATACCAGCATTAAAAATATCTAATGACATAATGAATATTAAAAGCCACTCTTCTATCTACCGAAGATAGAAGCTCTTTCAACGGTTTTTGAGTTCAAGTTGATTAAAGAAAGCAAGAACAAAACACATACATAAACTTTGGTTGGTTTATTTCTGCAAATGATGATCGTTTCAATACACCGTTGAATTGGTTTAGTCGACTGGCGGTTAAATTCCTGTTTGTGTTGTGATTCTCTAGATTTGTTTTCTTGCTTTGATTATACAACGATGCCAGTGCTACAAGCTGTACAGTAATGTCTTTTACACTGAAGGACTGGGACGATCATGTCGACGTAGATCTAGTGTTTAGGTACCTAGGTCGCTTCGGGAAGTACCAGATTGCTCAATATGTCCAGATATTGCTTGGGATTTTACCTGCTGCGGTTAACATTTTTTCAAACGTCTTTACAGGTAGGACTATTCAGATTTAACCAGAGGTTTTTAAAATACATTTTATTATTATTATCACCATTATTATTCAGTAGTTTTATTTTTATAACGTGCTTTCACTTCACTACCGAGCGCAGCTCTGTGCGCCTTGGGTATGTGCTGTGGTTTGCTGTGGTGCTCTTATGTTTACTGTATTGAAAGTGTTTTGCGTAGAATGTGTGCAGTACCCAGTAGTGCAATTTTCTGTATGTTATATATATTTGTAAGTCCTGCTATTTTTGTTATGTATTTGTCTGAATATTTTTTTATTATACCTAAGGCACCTACTATGATAGGAATTGTTTCTGTTTTTAGATTCCACATTCGAGTTATCTCTATTTCCAGGTCTTTGTATTTTGAAAGTTTTTCCATTTCTTTTATTATTATTATTATTA
>NC_068984.1:108655437-108658931 GCF_001194135.2 Octopus bimaculoides | reverse complement strand
TAGAGAAACGTTGTCATCTGCTGGTATTGAAACATCAATTAGAAGGCATTTTTTTCCTTCATGATCTTTGACAACTATATCTGGTCTATTTGCCTTAATTTCTCTATCTGTGTGTATTGGCATATCCCAGAGTATGGTTGCTTTTTATTATTATTATTATTATTATTATTATTATTATTATTATTATCATCATCATCATCATTATTATTATTAGTATTAGTATTATTAGAATCGTTAGTACGCCGGAAAGTATACTTAGCGGCATTTTGCACACCTTGCGCTCTGAGTTCAAATTCTGCCGAGATCGACTTTGCCTTTCGTCGATGAAATAAATACCAGTCAAGTACTGGAGTCGATGTAATCGACTTCACTCTCAAAAACCGCTGGCCCTGTTCCAACATTTGAAACCATTATTATTATTATTATTATTATTATTATTATTATTATTATTATTATTATTATTATTATCATCATCATGGGGTTTTTCTATGAGCAACCCTCGAACATCGCCTCCCTATTGAGGATCATACATTGCCGGTTTTTTAAAATTTTGCTTGTCTTGTTTACACACAAAACCCTTGTGGCTAATAAAGAAATCATCATCATTATTATTATTATTATTATTATTATTATTATTATTATTATTATTATTATTATTATTATCATTATTATTATTATTATTATTATCAAGGCGGCGAGCTGATTGAATCAATAGCACGCCGGGCGAAATGCTTACCGGTCAGTCTTTACATTCTGAATTTAAAATCCGCCGAGGTCGACCTTACTTTTCATCCTTCCAGGATCGATAAATTAAGTAAGCGTTACACTTAGAATCAACGTCCATAATAGTGAGTCACAACTAGTTTCCTTAGATACCGTAGAGCTTTCGAAAAATCCTTGCTGTTCCTAAAACAACAGATTTCTTCTATTAATATAATTCTCGTAGTTACTCCGATCTCATTAAGTAAACTACCAAGTCTACTGGTAACGGTACCTAGGGCACGTATAAGAACCGGGATTTCTTTTGCAGAAACTCTCCAGTCTCTACATTCCCCTTGCTAAGTCTTGATATTTTCCTATTTTCTTCTGTTCTTTAAGCACAACATTCATATCAATAGGCACAGCCACATCTATGATGATGCACTTTTTCATCACCCTGTCCAAAATGACAATATCTGGTCATTTTGTTTGAATATCATGGTTGGTTTCATGGTTAGTTTTATGGCTAAGTTCCATAAAATCCTAAGCTGATCGCTCTCTGCAACACTCTTCGGTTGGTGTTGGGTACCATTTTCTGCTTACTTCAAAACTCCCTTGACGTTATATGTCCCAATGACTACATTATCGTGTCAGCGTTTGTCTTTTTTCTTCCAAACCAAAAGACTAAAATTACTTATCATGTACACAATGAACCCGTCCTTCTCTTAACTCATTCTGTATCTAGCACTTTTCACGGCTTTGTTTATTCTTGCCTTAACGACATTCATTCGTGATGACTGGTTTTGAGCAGCCATAACCTGTCCTTTTGTTTCTTTCTTGAGTTCGCTATTCTTCAACCACAACCATGACTTGTCTGATGCAACATCCTGCTTTTTTTTTCTCGTTATTATTATTATTACTATTATTATTATTATTATTATTATTATTATTATTATTATTATTATTATTATTATTATTATTATTATCATTATTATTATTATTATTATTATTATTATTATTATTATTATTATTATTATACATTCAACAGATTAGACTGTTGGAAAAGAAAAGAATCCTAAGATCGGGCTACAACAAGTAGCCATAGATGCTAAGAAACGCCCTATTGGGTTACAGCAAGTAACCTTAGATGCCAAAAACCCTCATAAGTATCCTAGCTTCCCTTAACAACACTGTTTTCTGCAGCTGTACTAAACTGAGTTTTATGCCTATTTCCTCTATCCTTCTGTTCAGATCTTTAATACGCACATGCACACACACACACACACACATACACACACACACACACACATTAATATATGAGTTCATCTTGGTTTTATATAGTTTCTGATAAGCTAAATTTTACTTGAGTAAGCTGAGCTTTGTTGAATGATAATTATCAATGATAATTAACAATGATAATTATCACTTCGATGATGGCTCAGCTGGCTGAAACCTCGGAATTACTATCAATACTATCCTTGCTAATGAATAATATATATACACATGTGTGTGTATATCGCATAGTATTATGCTCAACGCCCTTACATTTCCACTAATCCATTGGCCGAGATTGACATTTATTTTATCGACCCAGAAGTAAAAGGAAGTGAAGTTAACCCCGGTGGGATTTGAACTCAGAATGTAAAGAACTGAAACAAATACTGCAATGTATTTTACCCGACGCTCTAACGATTCTACCAATTTGTCGTCTTTATGTAGTCATACACCTAAAAAGGCGAGATGGTCAGGACTAGAGTGTCTTTAACAATAAATCTGTTTAATCATGTTTGATCAGGACCTCAACAACAAAGACAATACTAATTCACCCACCATGTTTCTAGACCTTAATTAAGAATTCATTAAGTCAGTTAATTATGCAACCACATGCTAACTTCATTTGTATTGACATCAGCACGAAGTACATTTATGAGATTGTGAGGAGGCGGAACTTTCAGGGACATAGAAAAAGAAAATGGAGATTAGAATGTTATCGTTATTATTGTTGTTGTTGTTTTTGTTGTTGTGATTGTTATTGTGCTTGGCTTTAGCAGACTGACGTGCCCGCTTCACTTTTAAAATCGTTAGCGCTTTGGACAAAATGTTTAGCGGCGTTCCTTCTGGCTCTTTACATGCTAAAATCAAATCCCGCTGAGGTCAACTCTGCTTTTGATCTTTTCAGCTTCGATAAAATAAGTACCAGTTGAACACTGGAATTGGGGTAATCGGCTGACCTTCCTCTCGAAAAGTGCTTGTCTTTGGCCAATGTTTGAAATTGCTTTTTTTCGTTGTTGTTGCTTTGTTTTATATGAGCTGCTTCAAGTCTTATCTAGAAATCTCAAGTAACAAGTCGGATCTTTTGTTGTGGGTCTTATTTATGAGTAGCAAAGATATACTGCAGCGAAAGGAGACCAAATATTGGGGACCTAAACACACCAACACCGGTTGTCAAGCAGTGATGAGGGACAAACACATACATACGCACACATATCTTAATAACGAAGAGAAGAGTAGAGATATATTCACACCTCTTTACTCTTTACTCTTTTACTTGTTTCAGTCATTTGACTGCGGCCATGCTGGAGCACCGCCTTTATAGCCGAGTAAATCGACCCCAGGACTTATTCTTTAGAAACCTAGTACTTATTCTATCGGTCTTTTTTGCCGAACCGCTAAGTTACGGGGACGTAAACACACCAGCATCGGTTGTCAAGCGATGTTGGGGGGACAAACACAGACACACAAACTTATACACACACACACACACACACACACGTATATATATATATATATATATA
>NC_068984.1:108654726-108655388 GCF_001194135.2 Octopus bimaculoides | reverse complement strand
GTGGGAATGAACCCAGAACCATGTGGTTGGTAAGCAAGCTACTTACCACACAGCCACTCCTGCGCCTATATCCAAAACTTTTTTTATAAAAGTTTTCAACACCATATGTATCACTGACCTACATGTTTCGACTGCACCAACTGCACATTGCTTTGTATGCAATTGTGCATTCTAGTCGTTGTAATTTCATCAAGGGTCCATTATTCGCGACGTTTTGAAAGGGAACTGACTCAAACAAGCGTTCTGCGTTGATATTCAGTTGAATGTGATAGCGTTACTTTTTAAATTCAATGGAATTCTGGTCTTATAATCACCTCTACTGTTATTATAGTTGAAGCGTGGTTTTAAAATGTTTATTCAGATTTCAATTAATTGTAGCAGTTTCGTTTACATGTTGCTGTATGGAGTACATTATTTATTCAGAGGCATTTAACTTACTTTGGGTTTATCCCTCAATTAATAATATTATTATTATTATTATTATTATTATTATTATTATTATTATTATTATTGTTCAGTAGTTTTATTTTTATAACGTGCTTTCACTTCACTATCGAGCGCAGCTCTGTGCGCCTTGGGTATGTGCTGTGGTTTGCTGTGGTGCTCTTATGTTTACTGTATTGAAAGTGTTTTGCGTAGAATGTGTGCAGTACCCAGTAGTG
>NC_068984.1:108649912-108651786 GCF_001194135.2 Octopus bimaculoides | reverse complement strand
TAGATAGATAGATAGATAGATAGATAGATAGATAGATAGATAGATAGATAGATACGCACAACGGGTTTCTTTCAGTTTCCGTCCGCCAAATCCACTCTTAAGGCTTTGGTCGGCCCGAAACTATAGTAGAAGGAACATTCTCAAGGTGCCACGCAGTGGGACTGAACCTGGAACCATGTGCTTGGGAAGCCACGCCTGTCATTTTGAAAGAGCTTAAAAGATTCAGGTGTCCTCGAGCTGAAGTGGGTGATTTTTTTTTTCTTTAAAATGAGTGATGTATCCATGAGAATAATTTTTCGTAGTTCTGAAACTTTTAGGCTTCCTGATATTTGAGTACGGTACTTAAGAGTGCCTTTTGGTATTATTCCCTCAAAACTCGGAAAAGATACTTTGCAGCATTTATTCTGGCTCATTACATTCTGAGTTCAAATTCCGCAAAGGTCAACTTCGCCTTCTTTCCTTCTGAGGTCGTATATATCATATATATGCGTGTATGTGTGCGTGCGTGCGCACGTGCGTGTATTGTGTGTGTGTGTGTGTGTGTACCTTTATGTCTATGTCCTCCCCCATCTCCGTTCCCTCATTGCTTGAAACCAGTGTGTGTTTGTTTACACCTCCGTAACTTAGAAGTTCACCAAAAGAGACGATAGAATACGTACCAGATTTTTAAAAAATAAGTGCTAAAGTCAATTTATTCGACTAAACACTTCAAGGGGTGCCCTCAGCATGACTGCAGTCCAATGACTGAAACTAGTAAGAAAAATGTAAAACATAAAAGATTAGCAGAGATTGAAAAAAAAAAAGAAAAAAGAAAAAGAACCCCAAATTAGGTTAATAATACAAAACAAAAAGACGGAGAAAAAAAAGAACTTTAATAATTTAACTGGTTTTGAAAACTCATTTGGCACCAATAGACCTCTTGGCTTCTGGCTTCATGCTCTTGCTTGATGGGGCTTGGGTCAATCCAAGTTAATGGTCCCAGAGGCGTGATCATGCGTAGAGCTGACCAGGTCCGCCAATAAACTTCATAACAATATTCACACATATACATGTTTTATTACAAACTATTCAGGCGGCGAACTGGCAAAATCCTTTGCACGCTGGGCGAAATGCTTAGCAACATTTCTTTTGTTTTTACGTTCCGGGTTCAAATTTCGCTGAGGATATAATCGACTTAGCCCCTCCCGGCAAATTTCAGGCCTTATACCTATAGTAGAAAGGATTATTATTATTAAGATGGTGAGCTACCAGAATTGTTAGCACACCAGACAAAATGCTAAGCAGCATTTTGTGTACCTTTACATTCTGAGTTCAAATTCCGCCGAGGTCGATTTTGCCTTTTATCCTTTCGGGGCCGATGAAATAAGTACCAGTTGAACACTGGGGTAGATGTAATCGATTAACTCCTGCCCCGAAATTGCTGGCCTCGTGCCAACATTTGAAATCATTCTTACTAAATATTTACTTAAGCCCTTCGCTCGAAATGGAGCATAGACCGTTGAGGACTTTGCTCGACTGTTCTCTACTCTGGGCTGTATTTTCTATCCCTGTTGTTTCAGCTTCGCGAATATTTCCATGGAAGAAGGCCTCCCTCTTGCAGATTTTATTGGTTTTGAATCGTTATCGATACTTCAGTAACTTTGGTCTTTTTGAGTTTTTTTTTTATTTGGGGGTGGGGTATAGGTAGGGGTGTTGGTCCCAATACAAATATTTTTTTCTACTTCTGGGAAGAAGTGGTCCGTAGTACTTTGGCCTCTCTCTTTTGACTTGTCCGAAATTAGAGGCTCTACTAGCAGGAGCTTGTGTTCTGCTAGATGAGCTCTCAAGGATAATTGAGGTACACAAGCGAATGCACCACATCAAGGAAAAGAAAG
>NC_068984.1:108648955-108649902 GCF_001194135.2 Octopus bimaculoides | reverse complement strand
TTGAGGTACACAAGCGAATGCACCACATCAAGGAAAAGAAAGAAAGAAAGAAAGAAAGAAAGAAAGAAAGAAAGAAAGAAATGAAATGAAAGAGAAGTAGAATCAAAGAGATAAAGAAACAATGAAAAACAAATACATACACGCTTACACACTGAATCAATTTGTTATATGTCAAAGTAAATAGTTAATAGAGCAGTCAGTCAGGATGGCCGAGCGGTCTAAGGCGCTGCGTTCAGGTCGCAGTCGGGTCTTCCCGGCGTGGGTTCGAATCCCACTTCTGACAAGTACTTTTCCAATTTTTTTTTCTTTTACTGATTATTCGGAATTTTACGAACTAGACATTTAGAGGGCGTTGTGTTCTTATTTGAATGCTCCATACCATAGATTTCTGAGTTCAAATATCATTATCATTTTCCTATATTGCAAAGGTTGATGTAACTTTAATCACCATGCTCGACTGGTGGAGTTCCGAGTGCCTGACATTATTCCAGATGTCAAATACCCAATGTTGTTCTTCGTTTGATCCATTTTGCTCTTTGTACAACCATTCACCATCAACAATATCTGGTGCTGAAGGCCGTCTTCGATCTGCCATTATTCCCAAACACTCGGGCAAAGTGCTACCAAATAAAAACTACATACTTCTGCTTGGAATCGATTAGCAAGCGCCCTCCGTGACCTGTCAAAAACCTAATTGTGGGTTTTTTGTCATGTCGTGCTTCTATCAGCAGCGCCAATAGAAAGGTTTTCATTCCTTAGCTCTGACAACGAAATCTTCGTGTTTTTTTTTTTACGTCGAAGAAAAGACCGAGTACCATTTTCGCCGTTAGCACTTTGGTAACGATTACTTTGCTAATTCTTCTCTTCAAACGATTGTATCTGGCGTACTAATGATTCTGCCAATTCGCCGCCTTGATAATAATAATAATAATAATAATAATAATAAT
>NC_068984.1:108644276-108648862 GCF_001194135.2 Octopus bimaculoides | reverse complement strand
AGTGGGGGAGCATCATAGCCATGTGTTGAGAGGAATTCTTTGGGGTTTTAATAATCCACCTTTGGAAACATGGGTGTTTTGCTCAACATCCTTAAACAAACCTTATTCAGGGACCTTTTGAACAGCATGGGCTACTCGACATGAAGAAAATTATAACTGGGCCCCACCTGCGAGGTCACGCGCTGTTTATCTTGATATGAAATCACCATGCCGCGCATATATGGTTGTGATGCATGTGCCTGGTGTACCCTTATCGGACGGTTAGTCATGATGGGTATAATGGACTTCGTATATTTTACCCCAGTGTCACTTTGATGGCATGCACTGCTCTTTCACTCAATAATAATAATAATAATAATAATAATAATAATAATAATAATTTCTACTGTAGACACAATGCCTGAAACTTCGGGAAAAGGGCTAGTTGATTACATCGACCCCAGTACTCAACTGGTTCTTATTTTATCGACCCCGAAAGGATGAAGGTCGTAGTCAACTTTGGTGGAATTTGAACTCAGAGCATAAGGAAAGACAAAATGCCGCGAAGCATTTTGCCCGGCGTGTTAAAGCTTTTGCCAGCTTGCCATAATAATAGCAACAATAATTTATGTCTTAAACCCATAAGTTTTTCCTTCTTTACTTTTTCATTTCCAATCAAATATAATGCTTGTCAATATATGCTTTTCAGGTTTCGAACCCGATTACAGATGTCAACATTTGGACAATAAAACGCTAATAGAACTCCGGCGGGAAATAGAAACCAACATCAAAGTCTACTATCAAGATTGTGAAATAAATGTAAGAAAAGAAAACAAACCAGATGTGGAACATACCATGACGTGTGTGAACAGTTACAACTACTCTACTGGCAAATATAAATCATTCATTTCAGAGGTAAAGTTTTATGGTCGAAATTTCATTATATTGAGTGGGCCAAATGTAATGTTGTTGGCACTCCGTCGCTTACGACGTCGAGGGTTCCAGCTGATACAATCAACGAAACAGCCTTCTCGTGAAATTAACGTGCAAGTGACTGATATTCAGCGTCACACAGTGTGACAAGGCTGGCCCTTTGAAACCGCGATCCTATGACCGCGAGTCCGCTGCCCTAGCCACTGGGCCATTGCGCCTCCACAGGGTGGGCCAAAAGTCACGCACCAAAACACTTTACTTTTATTTGTTTGTTTTTGTTTGTTTGTTTGTTCTTTTTTTTTTTGTAAGGCGATGAACTGGCAGAATCGTTGGCACACCGGGCAAAATGCTTAGCGGTGTTTCGTCCGTCTTTATGTTCTGAGTTCAAATTCCGCCGAGGTCGACTTTGCCTTTCATCCTTTCGGGGTCGATTAAATAAGTACCAGTTACGCACTGGGGTCGATATAATCGACTTAATCTGTTTGTCTGTCCTTGTTTGTCCCCTCTGTGTATAACCCCTTGTGGGCAGTAAAGAAATAGGTATTTCGTCCGTCTTTACGTTCTGAGTTCAAATTCCGTCGACTTTACCGTTCATCCTTTCGAGGTCGATAAAATAAGCACCAGTGAAACACTGGGGTCGAATTAACTAGTCCCCTCCCCAAAAAATTTCAGGTCTTGTTCCTTTAGTAGAAAGGATAATTATTCATTTTGTTCTTCATGTACAAATATTTGTGTAATCATCATTATTTTATCTATTTTATTCAATTTTAGAAAAATTAAAGCCTGTGTTTGATAATTCTGGAGTGTATTGAACTTATTTCGTGCATGGATTTTGGTCCACCTTGTATTTATGTTTGCAATTAATATACCTATGTCGTAAAGGAATTACTTTATGGACTGTCATATTGTTTTATTAAATATTAGATATTACAAAGATGACTGATCTTTGTTACTCCCAAAGCTTATGCACAAGGCAATCTAGAGACCGTGTTAAACATGTACTGATTGCATAAACAGAGACATAGATAGATAGATAGATAGATAGATAGATAGATAGATAGATAGATAGATAGATAGGTAGGTAGGTAGGTACGTAGGTAGGTACGTACGTAGAAAATCATATATGTGTGTGTGTATTTTGACACAGTTAAACAATTCGAGTCGAAATGGAAAAGAAGGGCGCTATGAAGAGGATAGAAACACATTGCGACCAGCGATGTATAAGGACATTTGTTAGTATGATCAATAAAGATGTGTGTGTGTGTGTGTGTGTGTGTGTGTGTGTGTGTGAACAAAAACCAATTACTGATATTTCGAATGCATTTACTACGCATGTTTCAAGTGGTTATGTAACAAATTGTTACTCATATAAATTACCTCTTCAGTCATTACAAGCGAACTACATTAAATGCATTCGAAATATCAATAACTGGTTTTCGTTAGTATTCAAATACTATGTGGCCCGCGTTTATAATTTATAACAATCTAGCTTATCTCTTATTTGATAATATGATTACAACGCAACACAGATATAAGATAAAAATGTTGGTCTAAACACTGAGTCTGAAATATCTGGTAAAGTGTACTGTATTAAAGCATACAACTGAAGAGGTAGATAGATAAATAGATCGATCGCGATCGATAGATAGATAGATAGATAGATAGATAGATAGATAGATAGATGGATGCATGCATGCATGCATTCATGCACACACACAACACATAACTAATTTTTATATTCATTATATGTAATAATTTTCTATTTTATTAGTGGGATCTGGTATGCGACCAAGAAGAATTCGGTAAACTAGTCACTACTGTGTTTCATGTTGGCATGATGATAGGGGCCGCTCTGTTCCCATCTTTAGCAGATAAATATGGAAGAAAACCAGTTTACGTCGGAGCTCGGATTGGATCTCTGGCCGTCAATTTCATGGTATTGGTCTCACCCAACTATTCCTTTCTACTTGTCTGCCGTTTCCTCTGTGGCTTACTTCAACCGGTAAGAATTATTATTTATTTAGCATAAACGCACAAGCATGGTGTGTGGGGAAAAAAATCAAGTGACGAGACATAACGTCTTCCTTCACTCCTTTATATACGATTCCCCAAAAGCGTTTCATTTTGAATTATTCCTTTTCTTTTCTTTTTTTTTCTTTTTTACTCTTTAACTTGTTTCAGTCATTTGATTGCGGCCATGCTGGAGCGCTGCTTTCAGGGGTTTTAGTCAAATTTTAGTCAAACAAATTGATCCCAGGACTTTTTTAAAGCATAGTACTTATTCTTTCAGTCTCTTGATGAACCGCTAAGTTACGGAGTCGTAAACACACCGACACCAGCTGTCGAGCGGTGATGAGAGGACAAACACAGACACAAAGATACACACCCAAAGATATATACATATTTGTCCGACAGGCTTCTTTCAGTTTCCGTCTACCAAATCTGCTCACAAGATTGGTCGGTCCGAGGTTATACTAGAAGACACTTGCCCAAGGTGCCACGCAGTAGGACTGAGCCCGGAACCATGTGGTTGGGAAGCAAGCATCTTTTTTTTTCCATAATTGCTAAAGGCTTCCAGATGGCAGAAACGTTAGCGCGCCGGGCGAAATGCTTATCGGTATTTCGTTCTGAGTTCAAATCCCGCCGAGGTCGACTTTGCCTTTCATCCTTTCGAGGTCGATAAATTAAGTACCAGTTACGCACTGGGGTCGATTTAATCGACTTAATCCCTCTGTCTGTCCTTGTTTGTCCCCTTTATGTAGCCCCTTGTGGTCAATAAAGAAATAAGAAACGTTTGCACGCCGAACCAAATGCTCAACAGCATTTCGTCCGTTTTTACCACGGAGGTTGCCTTTCATCTTTTCAATGTTGATGAAATAAGTACCAGTTGAGCACTGGGGGTCGACCATCCCCTCCCCGCAAATTTCAGGTCTTGTGCCTATAGCTGGAAGGATTATTACAGAAAACATTTTTCTATTTAATATCTCATGATCTTTTTTTTTTAATATATAATACACAATAGAAACCTATTCAGACACTCACGTTTGATTTTTAAGCACACACCTTTTTATAATTATAATTATGACATCAGTAGAATAAGTGACAAAGCAAGAAAGAGGATAAACGTAATTTATTTGCAAGAAACAGGCTTCATTTTTTTCCTATGGTAATTCTGGAAACCTGGTCTTACACACAGGGGAACATTACAGACTGGACACATATATCGGACTGACCTATGGTCAAAGACATTTAAATTATGGCTGGTTATACTTGTGGTTGAGTTAGTTGTGGTGGTGGCGGTGGCGACGGCGGCAGTGGTAGAGGTTGCGGTTGTGCTTAGCGGTATTTCGTCTGCCGTTACGTTCTGAGTTCAAATTCCGCCGAGGTCGACTTTGCCTTTCATCCTTTTGGGGTCGATAAATTAAGTACCAGTTACGCACTGGGGCCGATGTAATCGACTTAATCTCTTTGTCTGACCTTGTTTGTCCCTCTGTGTTTAGCCCCTTCTGGGCAATAAAGAAATAAGAAACTTTTACATGCCGGGCGAAATACTTAGCGGTATTTCTTCTGTCTTTACGTTCTGAGTTCAAATTCTGCCGAGGTCGACTTTGCTTTTCATCTTTTCGGGGTCGATAAATTAAGTACCAGTTGCGTACTGGGATCGATCTAATCGA
>NC_068984.1:108640669-108642037 GCF_001194135.2 Octopus bimaculoides | reverse complement strand
TATATATACAAAGTGTTCGGGCTATATAAAAACCTGGCCACCAAACTGTTAATTCGTTAATTGTCAATTAACGAAGTTAACATTTTCGTTAACGATTTAACTTTTAAGTTAACTTTGGAAATCATTATCAGACTGATTAACTTCCGTTAACTCAAGTCAATTAAATTAACTTCCGTTAACTTCAATTGAATTGAAGTTAACGTATTTTATAGTTTTGGCACTTTTTAAAGGTGTTTTTAGGTGGTTTTAAAGCAAAAACTGATTTTTTATTGTTTTTCTACAACGATTAACGTTAACGGTCATCGAAGTTAACTTTTTGGTTAACGGATTAACGGTTAACGACGTTAACTTTTTGATTAGCGGTGCCCACCTTTGCCTATACACACACACACACACACACACACACACACATGCATACACGAAGGATGCTGAAAACTTCCTGGCTTTGAGTAACAGAAAATACAGGAGGATTTTATTCAACATATTCCCCTCTCAGATTCAAACATTTATTACAACGGTCCTTCAGTTTTTCGATGCTTTGTAAAAGAACTCAGAAGGTTGGGCCTCAACCAGGCCTTTCACGATACCCTTAACACCAGGAACTTTTCAGCATCCCTCGTACACGGAAAACTATTGCTTACTTCGTTTAAATACTCCTATTTCTGTACAACAAAATTTTTGATAATGTTTTACAGGAAGCTCAAGGGTCAGCATGAATTTTCAAAAGCCTTAAATTAGATGAAATGCTGCGCTGCACTGTTTGCAAACAACTGTTCTACAGATTTTATTAGGGTAGCAGTAGAGTTGTCCTACGTATATGAGCACACTATAACCATTGGTACTTAGACGTGCAATGTCCTCTCTGAATATTCTATCAGTAATACTTCAACAATCGTATTACCCTCCGGACTAGTTAACTGTGTTTCCTCTTCTCGGTTCCCTTAAACTTATACTAAATATTTGATTCTATATAGGAATATTATTTGAGCTTTAAAAACTAATCTGAAAATGATCGAGGCTAAATTGTTGTTGAGCTTTAAAGACGAAACTTAGCCTTTTAATACAGCTTTGCCTATGTTTTATGTGATAAACTGCTGTGAGTCATCAGAGATTCTGGACAATTGCAACGATCGTAAAGTTTTAGTTCTTGGCTGTGTGGTAAGTAGCTTGCTTACCAACCACATGGTTCTGGTTTCAGTCCCACTGCGTGGCACCTTGGGCAAGTGTCTTCTACTGTAGCCTCGAGCCGACCAAAGCCTTGTGAGTGGATTTGGTAGACGGAAACTGAAAGAAGCCCGTCGTATATATGTATATATATATATATATATATGTGTGTGTGTGTGTGTGTGTGTGTGTGTGTGTGTGTGT
>NC_068984.1:108632849-108640552 GCF_001194135.2 Octopus bimaculoides | reverse complement strand
TATATATATATATATGTGTGTGTATATGTTTGTGTGTCTGTTTGTCCCCCCACCTTCGCTTGACAACCGATGCTAGTGTGTTTACGTCCCCGTAACTTAGCAGTTCGGTAAAAAGAGACCGATAGAATAAGTACTAGGCTTACAAAGAATAAGTCCTAGGATCGATTTGCTCGACTAAAGGCGGTGCTCCAGCATGGCCGGAGTCAAATGACTGAAACAAGTAAAAGAGTAAAAGAGTATAGAGAGGAATGTAACATAAGCTTTTTCTTTGATATGTGTATATTCATATCGGTATATGTAGCGATTACTCTTTGGCATTGTTAACTGTTTTAGTATTGATATGTCCTTATATGTGGATGTTTTCAAAGACTCCCTTCATGGAAACTGTGCAAGCTTGTGTAGGCTGCATGTAGATGGAGCCTTTCGACAGAAGTTTGATGAGAAATGGAAAAGTTGTATGATTTGTGGAAGAGAATGTGTGCATTTTGTTGGTAGTGACAGGCAATAGGTCATTGATATACAGCAGAAAAATATGAGACGTAACCGAACCCTGAAGTACACTAAAGTTGATAGGAAGAGAGAGAGGGGAGAGAGAGAAGGAGAGAGAAAAATGAAAGAGACCGTACACTGAGATGGTGTACATTGGTAGGATACTTTCGATTCTAGAGATGATTAAATGGATAAGCACTTTAGCCAAGCAACTTAGCTAAAAGATTTTCATGTTAAACCGAGTTGAAAGCTTTGCTGACGACGTCAAAGGCAGCAAAATTGTTTCCGACAAAGTTCTCAAGGAAGAAAAATAACTGGTGTGTAACACTGAAGTGTAATCACTGATAAATGTCGTAGAAGAGGAATCGCTGGTGTGTGACGTGGGAGAGAAATTGTTGGTGTGTGACATAGGTGAAAGATCGCTTGTGTGTGTGACGTAAGAGATAAATCACTGGGGTGTGATGTAAGAGAGAAATCGCTGTTTCGTTCTGATGACCAACTAATGAAGAGAGAAAAATAGTGAAGGTGGTAAAGGGTGTAATTCTTTACATATGTTTCCATCATTTTTCAGATGTTGGAAGATAGAGTGGTAGATACTCGGACAAAAGATGTTGCTCTTCTTGGGAATATACCACAAAGGAAACAAAAACACTAAAGGCAGTTATAGTTGGCTGTTTAAAAGTACTAACCTACTTATTGTACACTGTTTACAATATTGTCCTAATTCTGGTACCCTGATTAGAAGACTGACCTACTAATGGCTCACCAGCTAATAGTTGTGATTTATTTATAGTACACCGAATAAAATAGTGACCTATTTATGATAAACTGAATAATTTATGAGACAGCGCGAGACCCTCCACGTGGTTTTTCGAGCTGGTAGAAATAGCACCCAAATCCATGACGCACCATGGCCTACTTAAAAGAATGCATTCGATAATATAGTCCAGTGTACTCTATGCTTGAAAAGAAAAAGACAGTAATATCATGGCGTGAATGCATTTAATCAAAAGTATGCCCGATCAGGCTGACCTGGTGTTAAAAGACAGCTACTTCTTATTAGTAATTTAGTTAAGAATAAAAATATTTCCCCGCAACATGAAACAATGAGGAAACTTCTCTATGATCACTCCGTTTGCTAGAAATAGTAGTTATGTCTTCAATACTCTTGTCTAGAAATGTTAGATGATATAGTCTTTGATAAACTGCATAAAAGACAGTAGATAGGTACAGCGTAATCCGTAGGCAGGAGAGGTGCAGCCGGAGAGTGCAAAGTTCAGAATAAAAAAGTCCACAATAAATAGTCCAGAATGAAAAAAGGTAGAGAGTCATAAGTTAGTGTGTGATGAGTAGAGACTTTCTTTCTATATATTTTTTTCTCTCCTTGTTTTTTTTTGTGTGCTCCTTTCCGTTGAAGAGCGTAGGCTCGAAACGTTAAAAACTTTCTCTATTCCCGAGCGTTATACTAATATATCTGTTTATTGTTAACATCACCTGTCTTCGTCTGTTGTTTTTTCGTGAATTCTCCCATGAATAAAAGACAGTATGGTTATAACTAGAAAGACTTTAATAATGTTCAACCAATACTGATTTCAGACTAAAAATGAGATTCTGGTTGGCCTAATATACAAAATAGTTTAACATAATGTGCTTGCCGACGTATAAGACGTAATAAGTGCCCAGCGTCTAATATGGCTGTATTGCAGACGGAAGCCGAGTGTCATTGGCTACGGAAGCGGATAAGCATAAGTCCTCTAGGCACAATAATTGTTACTGATCATAAAATTTTGGTCTCAAATTTTGGTACAAGGCCAGTAACTTCGGGGGAGGGGCTAAGTCGCTTACATTGACCCTAATACACAGGTGGTTCTTATTTTCATCGATCCGGAAACGATGAAAGGTAAAGTCGACCTCGGTGGAATTTGAACTTAGAACGTAAAGACGAACGAAATGCCGCTAAGCATTTTGCCCGGCGTGCTAACGATTCTACCTGCTCGCCACCTTAACTAATCATAAGATATTGAAAACAATCCAAAATATTGTAGTCTGGTACCACAACCTAACGAAAAATTGCTAATTGTACGCCGGCAGTTACGTTGAGAAGTCATATCATTTCATTATATCTCTTCCCCAGTATACATTGCTCACACTTGATTTGTATTATAAGCTATTATAAGTTATTATAAGTTATTATAAGTGATTATAAGTGATTGTGCTACATTTAAGAAACATTTTTTTCCAATTAACTAAATGCAAATTCTCCCAGAAAGATAAAAGGTCCGTTAAAGTTTCGTTCGCTTATCAACTATTTACAATGAGTGGATGACAAAATCATAGCGGTAGTGCACCAACCTGGTGAACGATTGCAATAACAAGACATCATAGCTAAAAATGAGAGTTTTATGTCCTGCTTGGAAATTCTCTTGGCTAAAATATAATCTACTACACAGTTTATCACAAAGAAGGTTAATTTGAAATACGCTATCCGCATAACAGTTTATATATGAGAAATTTATGGTTCCATACTTTATTCCAATACTCTGTTTATAGCATTATATTTACAAGCACGAATCATACAGCATCCCCTAAAAAAAACGTTTCAAAATATTTTTCAATGGATGTATGTATGATAAAACATACTTTATTTTTTCTACAAAATATACTTGTAAAATGGAGGTACATCTTACGTGTGAGTGCATCTTACGCCGGCAAATATGATACGTCACTTATCTTTTTTTTTTTGTTCCTTTACACTTTTCTCCTAGGGTATGAATGTGCCAGGAACTATAATGATAGCCGAGCTTTTCCCTACAGAAAATCGAACCCATGTTCTACTACTTGGTGGAGTGATGTGGGTTTCTGGCGTGATGATGATGGCGCCAATAGCTTACATTTTCCGAAATTTCAATTGGCGAATATTACATGCTGTTTTCGCCTTGTTCTTCTGTCCTTCCTTATTTGAGATATGGTAAGTTCTCTCCAGAAAAAAATATATTGTCTTTTATTTATTCGTGTATGTTCGTTAATTATTACATAAAGATTCCCCCAAATGTTTGTAAATTAATTTTGCTCACGCTACATTCGTATTTTGTTTTGTTGCTGTTGCTGTTGTTTTGTTATATAATCCTTGTTGTTGATATAGCACGTTGTCTGATGGTAGTCCAGACTTAATGGAGCCGCGGTGCTTATGATTGGCGTTCGTTATTAAATAGTTTACATGTTATTACTGTATATCGCTCGTCATCGGCATGAACCAGAACGCTTAACATTCTCTTTGCTCAAATCAAAGATGAGTCCTACATTTTGCTCCGTGCATGGTCGCTCAACCTGTTAGACATAGCAACCAAATCTCTCTCAAATCACGCATTCCGCCACCTTTCAGAAAAGTATCGAGCGGGGGATATTCTGGGTAACGTAGCTCGGGACAAAACAAGCCTGAAAAGACATGGTGGTCATGACCAGAATATCTTCAGTCATCGTCTGTCTAATCAGCTCTGATACGGGATTCTACGAAAACAATAATAATGACTTTCACTAGATCATGTATTTAGATATTATGTGTTATTATTGTTCATCAAGCATGTAATTAACAGTAGTGTTTTTAATTAATGCAAGTTGATTAATATTTCGTTAATGAAAAGCAGTGGGACTTAACATTGAGTGACATACTTAATCCTTCTCTCAGTTTAACACTGCCTTTCCACCCACCCAGTATAGACATTTTACATGGAAAACACAATGCATGTTGACAATATTATATGCAATGAGTAAGCTTTATTATAGCTAATTATTATTTTGTTTCCTGTTCCTGTTGTTGTTAATCGCGACGTTGGTGGCGGTGATAATGATGGTGGTAGCAGCGGTGACTGTTTTTAAGCTTTTTGTTTATTTTATCTTGGTGATACTTTTTATCACTTGTCGCATTTCTTTCTTACTAATTCCAACGACATCTTTTTAAAGTGACCTTTAGTATGTTACTTCACCATGAAACTACTTCTTCGGTTTGATTCTTTTGCAGAATAATCCCTTGCCTCTCACTGTTTTAGGTCTATAGATGAGTCTATACGTTGGTTAATTGCCAAAGACAGATGGACAGAAGCAAAACGTCTGATTAGGAAAGCTGCAAAAAAGAACGATGTTGACTATGACCAAGTGGCGTATGTTTATCGCCATTTTGATCCGTTGGGATCAGAAGCCTCCCATTCAGACACCTCGTCTCATGTAATTGGAGATATTGTCGTAGATTCTGCAAAACTGAATTCCATTCAACCTTCTCTAAGTGTCAATACAGGAGAAATACCTACCCAAATCACGAATGACACTAAATATGTCGACAATGCTCACAAATCATCGAACAGCTTTTCTCCAAGAATACAAGACAAAGATGTCCACATAACAAGTGTTTCTGGTCAGCATGCAAAACAGATAAATGTCAACTCTTCGAAAATTAATTCTGCACAAACAGAAGACAGAAATATCGATACAGCGAAAATCGATGACTCTGAAATCAGAAATGTCGACAGTTCAAATGTTTGTCTTGAAGGCTTGGTTGTAAATACAGACAAACATCTACAGAGAGACTTCCAACTGACAGAATCTACTTCCTGCCACCAGACAGTGTATGTAAATGTTAACATCGAAAACAATTGTCACGAACAGACAGAAGACACAGACGCCGTTGTAAACGATAGTTCCCGCTCCTCACAGCATGTACAAGACACAAATTTTGACATCAAAACCGAAGACACTGTCTCCCAACAAACACAAAAACTCAATACTGACGCCATGAATATTTTTTCCAAACGGACAAACCCAACAAAAGCGAATATTGCCAAGAACACTAGTCTCCAAGACATACATGACATCAATGAAGACATTGGAAAGGCCGAATTACAACAAACTAATAACATACTAACAGACATAATAAGTACAAGTGTAAACTTTGATGAAATGTATTCAACAAAAGCAGAATGTATAAACGCCGACCTAGATGCATTCCAACAGATACCGGATAAGAATGACATGGTTTTAAAAAGAACATTAAGTGCAGTAATGACTTCTCATATACATATTCAGAACGAAGACCTTGGAATACGTACTGAAAGTATGCCTTGCATTAATAAACCATTGCCTAATAATATCCATGACAATGATCGACATATAAATGCTAGTAATGAAACAGATAAGTATCTAGGAACTTACAACGATTCGTCAATATCTCAAAAAGCGTTACAAGTCGATCGCAATATTTATAACGAAAACAACTCTGTTAAATGTAATGGCCGTCTACCAGAAATTGAAGCCGAGGTGTCAGAAATTGCTGTAATCACTGAATTGATGCCAGTAAACACAATTTTATCCGAACAGCATCAGGAGAGACCTTTACGTGCTCACAAACAGCTAACAGATACGGCAGTGAGATCACGTTGCCAACTTCCCGGCATGCTGTACATCATCAAAGAACCTGTCTTGCGTAGAATTGTTTTTATTTGTTTATATTTGTGGTAAGTATGTATGTGTGTACACACACACACACACACACACACACACACACACACACACACACACACATTAAATGATTGATACGGAAGGAGTATAACTAGAAGCTTTATTAGCATAGCAATTGTTTCGGCTTCATTCTGTACTGTTCCCTCGTGGGCAGAGGACGATGTAATGACATCAGATGCAACGCATCCAAACACCTCCTTGCTAAACCTTAGTTTTTTAAAATTTAAATTTAACTTGTATATATATTAGCAGTCCACCAAGTGGCCTCCTTTATATATATTTTTATATAGTCTTATATATACATATACAATAATCGTTTGAGATCTCAGATATTTTTTCTGAATCTCCCTGATTCTTTTAATGGGCTTGTTACCTGGTATTAAATTGATATTAATTAATATCCAATTTTTTACCCTATTGTTTAATTTAGTTTAATTTTATTTATATATATATATATATATATATATATTTAATACTGCTTAATACTTATATATATATATATATATATATATAAAAGTAAATGAGTATATGCATATATACGTACAGGTATGTGCATACCGACATCCACCTGTATGTATAGGTGCATATCTGGGTACAGGACATTGCAAACAAACGTAGACGAGAACACACGAGCCACATAGAGAACATTCTACTTCATCAGCTACCCACGTTTTAACACCGGCGTTTCGACGAGCTTCATATATATATATATGAAGCAGTATTAAATAAAAATAGCCATCTACGTATCATCCTTAATGCTTATATATCATTGAAAGGCAAGTTACAGAGGTTTTCGTTCGAGAGAGATGCTGCTGCTGCTGCTGGAACGATTTTTCGTCTCCCTCCGCTAAATACAGTGCTTCTAAACACAGCACGTCCATCAGAGACGTTATCTCCTATGAATACCGCAGTAATTTGACTGTCATCGATGTATGTACATTAAGTATCGGACTCACGGCAAGGTCGTGAGTTCGATTCCCGGCGGCGCGTTGTGTCTTTGAGCAAGACACTTTATTTCATGTTGCTACGGTGCACTCAACTGGCAAAAGTGAGTAGTACCTGTAAATTCAAAAGGGCCAGCCTTGTCACATTCTGTGTCACGCTGAATATCTCTGAGAACTGCGTTAAGGCTACGTGTGTCTGTGGAGTGCTCAGCCATTTACACGTTAATTTCATGAGTCGGTTGTGCCATTGATCGGATCAACTGGAACACTCGGCATCGTAACCGACGGAACGCCTGGCCATGTTTGTACATACGCAAGTATAAATGCATGCTTATATATGTATGTATGTACGTATGTATGTACTATGTATGTACTATGTATGTATGTATGTATGTATGTATGCCATTATTCAATTTATTTCAAGATTTCTTGCCAATAGAAAAAGAACCGATTTCTAACCTAGATCCAATGTTCCTTCATTGGAATTTCCACACCAACACAGGGTATTTTTGTATGTATGTATGTATGTATGTATGTATGTATGTATATGTATGTATGTATGTATGTATGTATGTATGTATGTATGTATGTATGTGCAGATTTGTATGTTTTGCTTTATGTATGTATTCTCATGCATATAGTTGCATATCTAGACATGCTCATATATAGTTAACTGATAAACTTCTGGAAAGTTTTACAGATTTTTACAGTTCCAGTGATGGATTGGATCTGTAACCTTCGAATTAGCTTTCTCCTTTCTGG
>NC_068984.1:108625031-108630148 GCF_001194135.2 Octopus bimaculoides | reverse complement strand
GGGGATGGTGAGCCAAGTACCCTCACGGGCATCACCTAGCACCTCGGTAAAGCAAGCCGCCAACGATGGCAAGAACTTCGCCGTTGGTGGCTCGCGAAATTTTTTTCCCACGAGAGTTCCGGACCCCAGTTATGAACTCATTTGCATACAGCCAATCAGAGCTCGACTATCGAACTAATTTATGAGCGCATAACAAGTGATGGGCGATAAGATAAGGTCACTTGGGTAAGGAACGACTATGTTTCTTTTCTCTCTTAATAATGCTTGTTGTTCTTGTTCTTATTTCAACCATGGCTGCCTCTGCGTAGTTATTTGTGTTGTTTACTTTGTAAAACATAAGGGGGGTTAGTTGCTAGCACATCACACTCTATCCACATTTTTCCCATCCACATCTTTACTATATGGGGCCCTAACAAAATCCGATAATAGGTATAGATGCAAATCTATCTAATTACTTGTTTCTTTCTAAAATCAGGCATAACTTGGCGATCGGTCGACTTACAACACCGTTCTTCGTCTTGAGTTTACTTGGTAAAGTGTGTTTTACCAAGAGATTGGTTATTTTTGACACTTTCACGAATGTTATGTTCGGCTTTGCGTCTAGGCATAATATGAAAGCTGAACGGCGACAGCAAGGTCAAGGTGAGCTCTGATTGGCTGTATGCAAATGAGTTAATTACTAGGGTCCGGAAAACTCGTGGGAAAAAACATTTCGCTGGCGGCCCAGCCCCTCCAAATGTCTCAAGCGCCACAGGCTGTTTTGTTGTTGTCGTCATCGTCGTCATTGTTGTTGTTGTACTGATAACGAAATCTACAATAGTTTGATAGAATCTCATATACGGTTTGTGTTATAGGGACAAACATACACTTAATCCATCACTCAGTTTAACAACCACTACCAACAGAGCCACGGAGTGGGGGTCCTTTATAGAATCCACTCTGCTGCAAGCATCGGCCAGTATCCTTGCTTTAAGACTAAATTCCCCTTTTCATCCTTTCAGTCACGTAGATAATGTAAACGATTCACAGCCGATGCACTTCTGACTTTAAGACATTCAAAATAAAATTCCCCTTCTCTAAATTTGTGGTCTTGTGCCTTTTCTCAATAGAAATCAATAAGTTCTGTTATGTAAGAACACAGGCATCCCTCTAATTACGTTGTTTCACGTTACGTCTTTGGCTTCTCTTTCTTTTTTCTGGTGCTTTTAAGAAAGTAATGGAAAAATAAAGCTCAACTTCCGACTTTATGTCGCCCTCAGCGAAAATGTTTAAAAGCATCAAGATTTTTAAAAAGCACCGGAAACTAATACTGGAGTGGAAAATCAAATAAGATACGTGCGAAAATATACAAAAAACCATTTATTAAAACAGATATACGCTAATGAATCTTTTTAATACTTTAGTTTCTTCTTTACGTCATTTTCCGAGTTAATTCGCGTATCTTGGAACCAATTACAGACGTAAGTTGAGATATGCTTGCCTTTATTTTTTTTTTTTCTTCAGAATTGGACGGAAGAAAACGTGTATTCTTTTCCAGAGTATCGCCGGTGGGAGTCTAATTGTTGCAGTTATATTTCGTATGAGTTCAAGTAAGTCCCCTTTGTGATTCTTTGTGATTCTTATCCAAGGAATCTAATCTTAAATATATATATATATATATATATATATATATAGACACACACACACACACACACACACACACACACACACACACACACACAGAACTGGAAACATTATTATGGATTTTTGACATTTTGGGTATTTCTATAAATAGAGGTAAAATAAACTGAATTTATATATCGGCAGATGATTTATTTCTTTATATTTACGCAGAACTGGTATTTCAGTTTACCCTCCTCTAGCAGAATTAAGTGCTTGTACACGTCGAGGCATGCCACGAACTAATATTCTTGATTCCGTCCGAATGGAACCAAACTTGTATGAGGTGCTCAATAAGGAGGCATTTGGTTGTTATAGGGGATTATTGTATTTCATCTTCCAACAGACACTATAGGTGAATTTCCTGGCCATAGAAGTACGTTAACAGCATTTTCGGTGACCCATGTCTTTACCGATTTTGCTGTATGGCATGGTGCTGAGTCCTGTTGGAATATCCAAGACCTGTCCCCATACCATTCCCGTACTTGTGGTATTAGTCTACTTCTAAGTACCTCTATGTAGTTCTCTTGATTCATAGAACCTTCAATTATTTTCAGGCGACTAGTTCCATGGGCAGAAATTGTCCCCCAAACCACAATCTTCTGTGGAAATTTTAGTTTTTTTTCGAAGACAATCCGGACGAAATTCTTCGCCAAGGCTCCTTCTTGCACTTTACACCCGATCATCGAGCACTGCTATGGTGGATTCATTCGAAAACACCACCTGCAACAATTGAAAACCATATTTGATTAATATGACATCCAGAATAAGTTATTGTTTCAGTCTATCACAATTAGAAATTAAAAGCTATTTTTAAATAATCCTTTATAAAGCTGGTTTGGTGACTGAAATCAATGGTAATATCTTTATTTTATCAATAATATCATGGATACAATACATAAAGACTCTAATCCACTGTTTTATATAGCCTTACCTACTCCCATTGCTCAGACGTCCATGCAATATGATTTTTAGCCCATGCATGTTTTTTTTTCCTTGGATGATATGTGTGCAATCCACCTTCCAAAAGTCTGTTGTTAATTGTTCTTCTATGCACATTGATGTTCTATTAATTTGCAGGAAATCTTACTACAAGATGCTCTTCTATTATTGAGAGAAATTCTTTTTATTTTTCTATCAATCCTTGGAGTTGTTACTCGTTTCCTACCAGTTACCAACCCTTTTTGCCATGAAATCCTCGCACGTTTCCATTTTTTTCTTAATTGCACTAATTGTTTGAGTTGAAACATTTAGTTTCTTTGCCAATTCTCTCTGTTTAACTGAGGTATCCCTCAAATACACTTCTATTTGTCTAATTTTATGGGGACTAAGATCGCTTTGCTTACCCATCTTGGCCTGGAATTGAAAGAACACGTTATTTACACTTTAAGTGCAACTTACTACATGAATTTGTAACTTATACAACACAGAGTAACTAAAAAGTCATTAGAACATATACAAGCGCCCAACACCGACCACTATTCGACTAAAACTGAAAGAAACGTGGGCTGCAGCAGCTGAGTTGCATAATGCAATTTAATGTTGCCACACATCAGAAGCACATTATTGCCTGGTGTCACTAGAAACCCGTATAAGCCGTAGATGAAATCAAAGTCAGAGAATGTAGTCGTAATTGTGTGAAGATTAATGATTTAAACTTATTTGTCTCATTTAAATAACCAAACAAGCAAAATATATAGTAAAGACTATTTGCCAACGTAATGTGGCTGTCCTGGAAGGGACGATTGTTACTGTTGTTTAACCCCAGGAAACATCGTTTCCAGCTGGCTTTACGACACAATATCTGTGTCCTTATATTTTCGAACAGATATTGTGCCGTATAGCCAGATGGAAACGATGTTTCCTGAGGCTAAACAACAGTAACAATCGTCCCTTCGAGGACAGCAGCATTATGTTGGCAAATAGTCTTTACTTTAGAGAACTGTCAACGAATATCTCTCTTTGAAAGATTTAGAAATAGTAATGTTTCTATTTAAAATATATAGTGTTTTCTAAAAATCCACAATAATGTTTCCGGTACTGAATATATATGATACAGGGTAATTCAAAATGAATGGCACAAAAAGAAAACATACCTGTGAGTGCTGAAATAAATATATTGGGAAAATACAGATATAACATCTGTAACTGGCCAATAGAAACTTGAAGGAGTTTACCTTTCATGTTACATCTGTATTTTTGTGATATATTCATTACAACATTCATATGTATTTTCTTATGTCTAGGAAGAGTCATTATGCCAATATTATTAACACACGCAAGGCGGCGAACTGGCAGAAACGTTAGCACGCCGGGCGAAATGCTTAGCGGTATTTCGCCTGACTTTACGTTCCGGGTTCAAATTCCGCCGAGGCCGACTTTGCCTTTGCCTTTGCCTTTGCCTTTTATCCTTTCGTGGTCGAGAAATTAAGTACCAGTTGCGTACTGAGGTCGATCTAATCGACTGGCCCCGCCTCCAAAAACATTTTTCGGGCTTTGCGCCTACAGTAGGAAAGAACAGAAAAGATTATTGACACGCGCATTCATTATGCTAATATTATTAACACACGCACTCAGTGTCCCATGAGATGTTTATAATATTACAATAGCTTTGTCCGCTGGGCTGACTCCTATGTTGCATATGTATATTACTTCTTTTATCACATTGCTTTTGTTGCTCATTTTTTATATTTTCTTTGACACAACAAATCCCCTTCGATCATATATATCACTCAATTTTGTTATTCTTGTAAGATATCCAGCTCTGGATTTGTATTCAGTCCATTATACTCAACGAAGAAGTTATCTTTTATATCACAATTTCATTTTTTGTAAGGTCTTCTTGTCGGTCTTTTTATAGATAAAACCTACTGCCTCTGTTCAATACGTCATATGCTTGAACGAGGTTCGTTTTAAGCAAACAAAAAAGGAAATTATTTCGATCTTTTCTGTTCGGCTGCACTTTTCAATTTCTTCAATTTCTGTTCCAATTGATTTCATATTTGGTGTAATGATGTAGTTTTGTATTCTAATAATTGACACGAAATTCATTTTAGCCATAAATCAATAAATAAAAAGTTAATAGCTTTTAACGTTTGCAAATGTTGGGTAATTTTAGCCAATCGTAAGCCACAGACACACTCATGCCTGTTTCCATAGTAACAAGCCACACATGAGAACACTTTTGTCTGCAAGAAGGCACATGTGTTGACAAATATATTCAACGCGAAACCACGTGCGTTGACGCTGTGTTCTGCGGCTTGTGCCCATCTGTTGCCTGTACCCTAGTCGTGAGATGTGCTTAAAATAACAGCTCAATAGGCTTTAAATCACGCACCCAATTTTTCTTTTTTTTTTTTTTTTTTGCATAATCGTATGAATTCCCGTGTGTAGAATATAAATTCACAAGAATTTTCTGAAAATTAAAAAAAAAAAGGTTATGAAAGCTTATATGTCGT
>NC_068984.1:108623064-108623773 GCF_001194135.2 Octopus bimaculoides | reverse complement strand
TATATATAGTTCACAGATGAGAACCATCCAGAGATTCTCCGTATAGAAGACACTTAGCAATGCTAAGAAGATTCAAACTTGAATTCCGATGTCTTTACAGCGGATCATTCTACAAGGTAAAGAAAGGCTATAAGCTCAAGCTGAGCGGGTATAGAGACAGTTATGCAGATAAACAAATAAGACACATCAAATATATTAAATATACTAAATACATCAAATACGAAATATGTATATATGTATACATACAAAACGAGAGAAAGCAAATTTAATATATTTAATATATTTGACGTGACTAATTTGTTTATCCATTTAATTGCCAATACACACACACACACACAGAGAAAAGCATTACCAATGAAAACGCATAGAAGTCAAGCGTTTGATGGGGAGGAGGCCTTCCAAGAAGTAGATGATACACACCTGTCTGTGTTCGGATAGTCCTTGCACAGGGGCTATCCGGACTCCCGTCTTTGACGTGAGAAGGGATTAATCTTCTCTCTTCGCTCCTTTGCGACACATGGGCTCAACTCTCTTCACCTCTTCATCTAACCCTCCTCTCATCTCCTCTTTTCTTCTCACACCTACTTCCTCCCACCCACTTTTCCTCTCTTGCTCCGACTCCTACTTCTTTTCACTCCTACTCTCCTTCTCGTATATTCTTACCTCCATTAGTAAAGAGGTTATGTGTCGCCGGCCAGCATGTCTAATG
>NC_068984.1:108613342-108622659 GCF_001194135.2 Octopus bimaculoides | reverse complement strand
TATATATATCGTGTCCTTGCCTCCCTGGTGGCTTCCACCAACCATGCGCTTCGTTTGTTCAACTCTTTCTCCTTCCCTCCTGACCCCTCTAAACTTCTCTTCACTCTCGACATCCAGAGCCTTTACACTGTGACCCCTCGCCACGAGGGGCTGCGTGCACTCCAACATTTCCTTGACTTTCGACCCAACCCCCAACCTGACACATCCACACGCGTTCGTCTGATTGAACTTGTCCTCTCCCTCAACTGCTTCTTGTTCGCTGGTGATTTTTACCAGCAGTTCTCGGGAGTGACCATGGGAACGAGAATGGGCCCCAACTATGGGAACCTGGTCGTTGGCTATGGTGAGGCCCAAATATTCTCAAGTTTCACTGGTCCCACTCTCGAACTATACGACCATTATATTGACGACTATTAAAGCCTTTTTCATTTCCCGAACGTTAAATTAATACATCTGTTTGTTGTCTATATATATATGACGGGCTATTTTTCAGTTTCAGTTAACCAAGTCCACTCACATGCCCTTGGTCAGTCCAAAACTATAGTAAAAGACACCTATCCTAGGTGCCACGCGGTGAAACTGAACCCGGAACCACAAAACTTGTTTTTAAACATCTTATCACACAGCGACGAGCACATTTTGCAACAAAAATCTTCCAATATTTTTTCATCTAATCCACATCTTGCATTCTATAATGAACCTTAAATTAATATTTTATTTTACGATTTTATGTGCCCACTGGGAATAGTATAACGTTATACATCTGTAGTGGCTTCATGCAGGCATAGCGTGGATTCGATCCTCGAGAACCAAATTTCACTTAACAGTTCAACAGCACTTTTCTCACGGTAAAACAGTAATTTTTTTCTGTGAGTGACAGCAGTTACGTTTGCCAGATGCCTTCGCTAAGCAAAGTAATGTCTTTGCTACTTGACCCTTCTAACCTCTTCTAGGCCACCAAAAAATTGAATTGAGATATAACACCAACGAAATCTATTGTTCTCAACAATATGTCTATCCTTCTAGCTGGTTTTGGATGGTTATAAATATTAGAATTTGGTAAGGCAAAATCAGTTAGTGAGAGTGACCATCAGTTAATGAAAAGAGACCAACTAGAGTCATGGTCACAAGCAGGCAGCCACTAGAGACCAAATGGCCAGAGGGATAAAGAAAGTTATAACCAGCTAACTACGAGACAATTTTCCTCGACTCTATAACTTTCACTAGCTCAATTTCTTTTCTCTTACATCATGCTATCACTATCTATGGTTTACTACTACAATAAGAACGTGTACACAGATACCGGCCGAAATTAACTCTTTTTACCAAGCATGCTTTTCCATTTACTAATTATACATACCAACCCATCGTGGTTTTTGGATATATACAAAGTAACGGTAAATAAATATTTCTTTACAACTTCGATCACTGTTCTTTCATCTTACAAATGGTAACCAACGGCTACTACATTTACCGTTACAATTGGTGACCCTCGACTGCAACGAAGAACTAACCATTACACATCTATCAATTAAAGGCGCAAGGCTCAGTGGTTAGAGCGTCGGGTTTACAATCGTGAGGGGTGTTTTTGAGCAAGACATTTCATTTCACATTGCTTCAGGTATAGAAATTAGTTGTGACGTCATTGGTGCCAAGCTGTATCGGTCTTTGCCTTTCCCTTGGGTAACATCGAGAGTGTGGAGAGGGGAGGGTGGTATGCATGGGCGATTGCTGGTCTTCCACGAACTTATGCCTCATAGGGCAACTTTCTAGGTGCAATTACATGGTCATTTGTGGCCGAAGTGGGTCTTAAACCTTTATACATCTATTAGATCCCATTTTGTGTGTAACCTTTAAAAATACTTAACGTCACTGGATCTTCGCCTCTGAATCCTTACACTTGTGTAATAATATATTTTTTAAAACAAGTTGCCTTTTAAAGGAGCTTGAAATATTTGGTTTATGGATATACAACTATCTGCGTTGTTGCTGTTAGTGTAGACCAGAGGTTCTCAATCGGGGTCCATATAGCCCCTGAGGGTCCATGTAAGACTTGGGGGTAGGGTCCAAGCAACAGAATAATAGATTCGGGATCCCCAGTAGTATTTTGTGAGTCCCTGAAACAATTTTGCCCAAGATATTTGTATTGGTATGTTTTGCAAGAAACAGCTAGGTTTCTTTCTCGAACGTTTTACATGGCTCAACCTACACAGGCTGATGGGTGAAAAACAAAATAGGAATTTTGGAAGAAGTTTCTATAAAACTAGTTTTTAAACATCAAATGACTATGGGAGTCCTCCGGAATAAAACAGTAATCAAAGAGGCCCATAGATAAAATATGATTCAGAACCCATGGCGTAGACTAGAATATTCCTTGTTAGAATTATGTGTAAAAAAAATTAATAACTTATTTTACTTCTTTTTATTATTATTTCCAGAAGGAAATAACGTTAACATCTGTTTCAAATTTTGGCACCGAAACGATGAATGGCGAAGTCAATGGTGGCATAATTTAAACTCATAAATTATTGACTCATAAGAAATGCCATTAAGCACTTATTTTTTCTGCTGACGAGATAACAAGTCTGTCAGCTCGCCACCATAGCATTAGATAAATCTCAGTGTCAATAAAATTCAACAATGTAAGGAGTTGCCTCCCTTGTATGTGTCTATCGGCTTCTGTACTGTCTTTAAAATAAAGATTATAAAATCATAAATCTTGAAATATCATACTTATTATAAAGCAAGATGTCTTTAGTATTAACGCTGGTGAGATGCTGCTGTTAAATCCACAGTGATACACATACATAAGCATCTTTTGTCATTAGAATCGGTTGTAATATTCTACCTTTAGCAACGTCCAAGTCGAATTAAGAGGTTGTCTCCCTTCAACCGCAAACTGACTATGATAACTAGTTAAGGGTAATGTTAACGGTATTTGCTTATTAAGACAGTTCGCTGACAGAATCGTTAGCGTGCCAAAACAAAATTCTTAACGGCACCTCTTCTGGTTTCACGTTCTGAATTCAAATGCCACCGAGGTCGACTTTGCCTTTCATCCTTTTCGGTATCGGTGAAATAAGTACCAGTCTAGTAACTGAGATCGAATGTAATCGATTAGTCGCTCCTAAAATTTCATGACTTATACATAATTACTATAAAGGATTATTTTTAGCTTATTAGATACAAAAAAAAAAATTAACGCCGATTAAAAATGGAGATCTGGCAGAATCGTAAGAGCATCAGACACAAGGTTTTATAATATTTGATCCGGCTCTTTAAATTCTCTGCTCAAATCCCCCAAGTAAAAACATAGACTAATATTTTTACTGTAAAACTTTTATATGAATGCATTTTTTTTAATGCTAAAATATAACTTTGTATCTTTAATATACACGTGTGTGTGTGTGTGTTTCAATCTAAACTGTCTGATGAACAGGAGCGTAAAACTCTAAGCAGCAGTTCTTTATGATATTTTTTGCAATGTTTTAGCAGTTTTAATAATAATAAAGCATATTGCTCTACCTCCGGTATTCGAGTACTATTTTTCACCACCTTGTTTCACATTTATGTGCTTACTTTGGTATATATATATATATATAGATTGTAAATGTAAAAATAAAAACAAAACACAAAGGATTCTGCGGTACACGTGTTTCAAGCTTTATAGTTGTTACATCAGTGTATAATTGACCGTATAAAGCTATCTTCAGCCGCAAATGTATTATATACATATATGAATTTAACACAATTTCAACCCTTGTTATTTTCCTATGTAACATGTTTTATATGGATATTTTTAACCTATATATATATTAAATGTAATATTTTGGTTGCTCTTCAGAAATGCTGGAATGGGTTTAGCAAGTACTGCATCAAGAATTGGAAGTATGTTATCACCATTTTCTGGTATTCTGGTAAGTTAAAAACCATGTTGTTTTACTTTCTATTAAATTTTACATGATTGTATCATTGATTTTAAATAGGAATGCTCAGTCACACCAGTTTCCGTGCCAACCACATTTATTCAATGTACCAAATCACTTATGGTAGTAGTGGTAGTAGTAGTAGTAGTAGTAGTAGTAGTAGTAGTAATAGTAGTTCTTGATGTGCTTTTTTATTTTTGTAGTCATTGCTTTGACGTAAACGTTTTCTCTTGAATTTGTTAACAATATTAACCTATTTATAAACTCCCTCATGAAAGGTTAAAAATCTGTTAAATGTAAAAGTTAACAGCAAAGCTAGGTTATGCAGTAGTAAACACAGCTGTCAGCTTTGGTATGCAACAGAAAAATGCATTGAATGACCCAGAGGGTGGGTATTTTACAAGATTCTCATTACAACTAGATTAAGGTGCTTACTTTTTTTTTCCCCCAAAGGGTAGTTTGTTCCATGTATCCATTTAACAACCCATTCCTTTCAATATGGATAGTTAAGCACAATACTGATTTATAAAAAACGTCATGTACGGCAAAGCAAGAGCTCATAGGTGATACACTCTTACCCCTGACAAGGGTGGGTATTTGTAGGTTGACCCAATAGCTTCCAGAATCTTTTTTTTTTTTTTTTTTTTTTTTGTGCATACAGAATTACCAAAGCATGGAATAAACTATTCACATTGGTGCAGGAGTGGCTGTGTGGTAAGTAGCTTGCTTACCAACCACATGGTTCCGGGTTCAGTCCCATTGCGTGGCACCTTGGGCAAGTGTCTACTACTATAGCCTCGGGCTGACCAAAGCCTTGTGAGTGGATTTGGTAGACGGAAACTGAAAGAAGCCTGTTATATATATGTATATATATATATATATATATGTGTGTGTGTGTGTGTGTGTGTTTGTTTCTGTGTTTGTCCCCCCACCAACGCTTGACAACCAATGGTGGTGTGTTTACGTCCCCCGTAACTTAGCGGTTCGGCAAAAGAGACCGATAGAAGGCTTCCAAAGAATAAGTCCTGGGGTCGATTTGCTCGACTAAAGGCAGTGCTCCAGCATGGCCGCAGTCAAATGACTGAAACAAGCAACACTGCACCTATGCTTCCCGAAATTCACCAATCCTACTCCCAACACACTTTTTCCTCTCTCTGGCTTCTTTTACTGTTTATTCACTCTTCCATCTTTTTGTTTAATAATGTGTGCTGTACATCCACATTTGGCTTTTTCCTTGCTGTCTTTCTTTACTTGACTTTCAGAAACATTCCTTCATACTCAGAATTATCAAAACATACCACAAACTACCTACATCAGTTTTTAGCTATCAACATACTGCAGCCTTCAAAAATTCCATACTTACCAAAATTCACTAATGCTATTCCTGATGTACCTATGCATCTTTTCCTCTTTATGACTCTTTTATTGTTCATTTTCCTGCCTTTTTGTGTTTTATTCTGTGAACTGTGCATGTGCTTTTGACATTCATTGCTGTCACTCTTTAGCTTGATTTATATGACTGCTTTTTTGTCTCCTCTTTTACCCTTTGAAGTTCATCTGAGCATTGTATACAATAAGTTCATTATTATCATTATTATTAATGTAATATACTTTATAGCAGTGGTTCCCAAACTATGAGTCGCAACCCACTGATGGGTCACAAACGGAATCCTAGTGGGTCGCAAAAAGTTATAAAATTATGCATTAGCTTTGATTAACTGCTGTCTATCGAGATAGTTCAAGACTAATGTTTTCAATACCAGACTGGTTGTTTCATCAAGCAGTAGGCTTTTAACACGAACTTAACAAATCAGAGGTGGTCATTTTCTCAAGTTATTTATTCGTACGTAATCGTAAAAAGGAAAAGTCTGTTTTTACCTATTTATAGAGAACTTTAACTAGGTGCAGTACAACACTGGTCGAACCAATAACATCTACTGCTTCGAAGTTTTGTATTAGAGTTAATACCTGCCCATAGGGTATGGAGACGTTGAAACAGTTATAAAACGTTTTGTTTCACATTTAATATAAATAGTAAAATATTTAAATAAATAAGACAGCATGGATTTCACTAATAAGTTTAAATTTTGTTTCTTTCATTAATGTTTTTACCCAATAGAGTTAAATGGGTCGCCATAAACTGGTGTCATAAATAGTGGGTCGCGTCTCTAAAAAGTTTGGGAACCACGGCTTTATAGTATACTATAGTTGCATAACAAAATACGGCATCCCTACAAGTCTTTGATATTTACATACCAGATTCCAGGAACTTGTTTAATATGTAAAATTGGTATATCCAATAACGTTACACTGCTGTATTTAGTGGCAATTTAAGCAATGTAATCATGGATAATTAAGGGGTTAGATGGGAGCAAAATCTCCCGAATATGGCACATACGCCCATTACCCTTTTTTCATCGTTGACCTCATTGTTCGTTCACATCTAACATCTTGTATACGAAACATCATAACAAGAATCAGTGCTGGCTATAATTTCTATAGCATACCTGTGGAGATAACCTTAACAAATGATGTAAAACGCACTGCTAACACAGTAGAACAGGGTATTGACTTACAAAAACGTTTAACATACTTTATAGTATATTATGGTTGCATAACAAAATACTGCATCCTTACAAGATATTATTATTGAGATGATGAGTAGGCAAAATTATTAGCATACTGGACAAATGCCAAGCGGCATTTTATCTATCTTTACATCCTGAGTTAAAATAATTCTGAGGTTGATTTTGTCTTTCATCCTTTCAGAGTCAATAAAATAAGTACCAGCTGAGTACTGGGGTCAATGTAATCGACTTTCTCCCTTCACCAAAAATTGGTGGCCCTATGCCAAAATTTGAAACCAGTTTTTATTTCGATTTATTAATATGGTTATTTTGACTAATTACAGGCCCGCTACATCTCTTGGGGACCAAGTGTGATCTTCGCATTTTTCTGCCTAGTTGCCAACTTGTTGGTATTGGCTTTGCCAGAGACAGGACACAGGCAGCTTCCACAGTCTGTAGGAGATATCAGGCGCTGGAGTGATGAGCGTGATGAGACATGGGATTCTCAGACTCTACAGCAAATGGTTAGACTGATTGTAATGGGGTCACCACAAACAGATGACAGAGGAAGAAGAGCTTAAAAGTAAAACAGTATTGTTATTTTATATGGAGAGAATTTAAAAAATGATATATTCAAATATTTGGGGAAAGAAAATTCTTTTTTTAACCCTTTTGAAACCATTTTGTTTGAGACTGCCCTTGGTTTTCTGAAATAAACTTTCTGTTTAAAAGTGACCAAAACTTAAAACCTGTCATCAAAATTCCATGTTAATTTATGTTCCAAACACCAACTTAATGTGACAATTATTTTACTAAATTCTTCATTATCTTTCGAAATTAATTAAAGCAAAGGTAGTGTCTTTCAACAGAAATATGGTAACAAAAGGGTTGGAACTTCTCAAGAGTAAAGAAATACAATGACTTATAAGTGTCTTTGATGACAGAATATTTGTAATGGAAGTTTTGGTTATAAAATGGATTCTTGTTACTATCAAAATAAACAATTTTTTTTTTTATTTTAAAAAACAAGAATGTTATAACTCTTACAATTTTTCGCCTTTTTTATTCTCTTTTTTTTTTTTTGTTAAGGGTAAAACTTAAACTTTCCTAAGTTCACAGCCATTGGCTGTGAGGTAAGTAGCTAGGCGTAGGAGTGGCTGTGTGGTAAGTAGCTTGCTTACGAACCACATGGTTCCGGGTTCAGTCCCACTGCGTGGCACCTTGGGCAAGTGTCTTCTACTATAGCCTCGGGCCGACCAAAGCCTTGTGAGTGGATTTGGTAGACGGAAACTGAAAGAAGCTCGTTATATATATATATATATATATATATATGTGTGTGTGTGTGTGTGTGTGTGTGTGTGTGTGTATATGTTTGTGTGTCTGTGTTTGTCCCCCCAACATCGCTTGACAACCGATGCTGGTGTGTTTACGTCCCCGTAACTTAGCGGTTCGGCAAAAGAGACCGATAGAATATAGAATAAGTACTAGGCTTACAAAGAATAAGTCCTGGGGTCGATTTGCTCGACTAAAGGCGGTGCTCCAGCATGGCCGCAGTCAAATGACTGAAACAAGTAAAAGAGTAAAGAGTAAAAAGAGTAAGCAACTAGAAACTTTACTGATATGTTATATCCAAGTAGATATTTCAACTGTTTGTGAGTTCATATTTCTTAATTGAATTGAAAGTGTCTCATCATTGAAATTAGAACATGACTTTATTTACTTCAAATTGAACTGTGGAAGACTCTATATGAAGCATCCACAACCTTTTCCAACAAACAAGTCACATGAGACATGATTCATTATCAAGTGGGGTGCACCAATAAAAAAAAAAAACTGATGGTAATTTTTCGTTGAAGTAGACAAATTGTAGAGGGAACATGTGGAAGGGGTTGACTCAGGAAGATGTGAGATAAAGTGGTGAGAAAGGATCTACAAACACTGGGACTCACAGAGGGGATAACAGGGGGCTCAGACTCCCGGTAGTTTACTGTGCTTGAAAAGACATACCAAATTAAGTAAAAGTGTGGTTGCCCATGAATACAGGTTCGTCCCTTGCAGACCTCTCAAGCTGAGCATCCCCAATCTTGGGGGCTTACAGGTGCTGGTGCCACATTAAAAACACCCATACTGGGGCTATGTAAAAGCACCCAGTACACTCTCTAAAGTGGTTGGCGTTAGAAAGGGCATGCAGCCATAGAAACCATGCCAAATCAGACATGGAGCCTGAACAGCCCTTCAGCTGGTCAGCCTCTGTCGAACCATCCAATCCATGCCACCATGGAAAATGGATGTTAAAAGATGATGATGATGATGATGATGATGCCATTTAGAAAGTTACATGTGTCATATGTGGACCACAGGCCAGAGGTTGTCCATGACGGCTCTACAGGGTCATTAGACCTGCTAGAAATGCCAGTCAAATCTCTTAGAAATTGTATCCTATTATCTTCAAAAAAGGTATGTCCTGTCTCCACTCACTTTCTTTTCTAACAGCTATTACAGCACCCTCTGCATTTGGTTGTTAGCTAGTCCCTTGCCCCCTCCTATTATCCCCTATATTGTGTCTTACAATGTACAAAATCTCACACTAACTCCTGTCCCTGGTCTTTTCTCCCTTGAACTTCAACTCCCTAGAAATCCCTTTTGACTATAGGTTTCCTGCACCAGAACTAGTAATCTGAAGGATAAACAGCAGCAACAACAAATAATTTACAACCTATCTAAGTAGCTTCTACATAATCAAACAATCTGCTTGAAATAGCAGCTAAGTCTCCTTCAAATCACTCCTCACCTATTATTGCCTTAACAAAAAAAAAAAAAAAAA
>NC_068984.1:108606834-108608991 GCF_001194135.2 Octopus bimaculoides | reverse complement strand
TATATATATATATATATATATATATATATGTATATATATATGTATG
Source organism: Octopus bimaculoides (assembly GCF_001194135.2). Taxonomy (NCBI): domain Eukaryota; kingdom Metazoa; phylum Mollusca; class Cephalopoda; order Octopoda; family Octopodidae; genus Octopus; species Octopus bimaculoides. The sequence continues at coordinate 108,608,945 of NC_068984.1, read as the reverse complement.
TATGTATATATGTATTCAGCAGCAGCATTAACTCGTGGCCTAGTAGTTAATCTGAGCTTCTTCATCCTGATGGGTGCAAAGGGTGCCAGTGCTTGAGGTGGTTGTTCAGGCCAAGAGTGGTACAGAACAGCAGGGGGCATTCATCACAGGGGAAGGTTGGCAGGGGACGAGGAAGTGCAACTCATTCTTTGCATGTTCAGTGTGTCATCTCTTCCTCATGATGTCTGTTATTTTCCATCTGGTTCATTTCCTTGATAACACACACACACACACACACACACAGATGGTTATTTAGAATCTGCAGAAATGGTTAGAGCAAATCATAAATGCAGTATTTTTTTTCTCAATACTAATCTCTCAAACAGTAATGAGACTAGGAGAATAGTACTTAACTGTACTCAGTAAGGTTAACTGAAAACATGAGTATAAAATACCCAACCTATCAAAGCAACCAGCCAGTCATAAAATTTAAATAGCCACAACATTAAGTGCAACACACAAACAGGTCATTTACAAAGTAATTTGACTCAATGTAACCATTAATGAATGATCTTAGAACATAAAGAAATATATATACATATATATATCTGACCCTTTTCAGACAGTAGAACAGCACCCAAAAATGCCAATAGTTCTATGAAGAGAAAGGTGAGGGAGAAAGAATTAAAAAAATTTTTTAAACTAATAATATATCTAAATTACCTGTATGTATACGTATGTGACGTTCCAACTGGCTGGGTTTCTGAAAAGCTTTCCCACAAGCCGAACAAGCATGAGGTGTTCGTTTCAGTTTCTTTTGATTCAACAAGGAACTGTTGTGTACGTTGAGCAAGTGTTCTTTGAGATTGACCTGCAGCTTAAAATTCTTCTGACACAACTGAAAAAAGTAAATTTGCATTGCTTTTAGTTTGTGGTGTTATTTGGGTTTTTTTTGGGGGGGGGGGGTTTAATTTGAATATTTCAAGAATAATGAAGTACTTGATTTGCAAGATTCTTCATGTGAACTTGTGTGTTGAAACATATTTTGTTGCGTATTGGGAGGATCATCATGCCAATGATAAAGACATGCCCTGGTTATTTTACACTTCTTTATTTTTATTAGTCAGTTGGTTAACCATTTAACCAATTAACTAATCAATCAACTTACCAGGTTGATGACTGACCAGACAATTAATCAAACAATCAATTAATTGGCTAAAGAGCAGTTAACCAACTGAATAATAAAATGAAGTGAAATAGAACTATGTATGTGCTTATTCTTGGCATAATGACCCTCCCAAGATACAACAAAACTCTGTGTGTGTGTGTGTGTGTGTGTGTGTGTGCGTGTGTGTGTGTGTGTATGTGTGCAGCCCTTAATCCAGACACTTTTTCTAGCCATTTTTTTCCTTTCTCCATCTGCTTTCTCTCTTCATTCCTTTCTGTAGAAGAGCACAGGCTCAAAACATCAAAGACCTCTTCCATTTTCCCTGTGCATCACACTAACACACCTTGTTTGTTGTTCCTTCACCTTTTATTGTTCTTTCACCTGTCTGTCTTATGTTTTTTTTTGCATAATTCTGAACCACACACACACACACACACACACACACACATGTACATATCTGTTCATTTCTGTATGCTTCCCATAATGCCAAAACCATAGCTTAATGTTTTCAATAATCAGAGGCTGATTATCAAGTAAAGCCTTTGAAGGTGGTGGCCCAACATGGCCAAAATCCAATGAATGAAACCAGTAAAAGAATATCAAAAACAATAAAAAAAAAATATATGACCACAGGAAAAAAAAAAAAACAACAATTCACAAACATCAACTCACATGGCAGATATGGTTTTCCTTCTCTTTGCCCAATTCAACACATGGATTTGGATCACATTCAATGTTATCAACACTGCTATTTTGCATCATCGCTGTTGCAGCATCATGCACTTCTTCTAAGTTGTCCGCATCAGTGCCAATAACATTTGAGCCATCATCCTGGTCATCTCTGTCAACTCCTCCGACGCCATCAACAGCAATCTATGAAAGATTCAAATAACAAAATTGATATACAAAGTTATACACACACACATACACACACTGACAAATAATTGCTAGATGTGAGGATGGA
>NC_068984.1:108601420-108606449 GCF_001194135.2 Octopus bimaculoides | reverse complement strand
TGTGTGTGTGTGTGTTTGTGTGTGTATGTATGCGTGTGTATATGTTTGTGTGTCCGTGTTTGTCCCCCCAACATCGCTTGACAACCGATGCTGGTGTGTTTACGTCCCCGTAACTTAGCGGTTCGGCAAAAGAGACCGATAGAATAAGTACTAGGCTTACAACAAATAAGTCCTGGGGTCGATTTGCTCGACTAAAGGCGGTGCTCCAGCATGGCCGCAGTCAAATGACTGAAACAAGTAAAGAGTAAGAATATATGATGTCTTTTACTGATGTTAAAATACATGAAAGGCAAACAAAATGCAAATTAGCTGAGAGAGAAGCTAGACAACACTATCATCATTATCATTTAACATTCTCTTTCCCGTTGGTCACATGCGTTGGATGGAATCTGTTGATGCAGATTTTTTACAGTTGGATGCCCTTCTGGTAACCGACCTCACCTACTTTCAAGCAAGGTAATATTTTCATGGGAGATTGGAAAGAAAATATTGTTTACAACTATTGCGCAATATCAAGACAAGGAGACACTAACACACAAACACACATACACCATGCACATGCATGAAACACGGACTGTGACTGCAGAAAACATGGGGAAGCTTGAGAGAAATGAAGTTAGTATGCTTCGCTGGATGTGCAATGTCAGTGTGCATACACAACAGAGTATAAGTGTCTTGAGAGAAAAATTGGGCATAAGAGGCATCAGATGTGGTGTGTGAGAGAGAAGACTGTGCTGACGTGGCCATGTGAAGCATATGGATGAGGACAGCTGTGTAAAGAAGTGCTGACTTTTAACTGTGGAGGGAACCTATGGAAGAAGAAAGTAGACCCAGGAAGGCATGGAACACGGTGGTGAAACTTGATCTTCGGATGTTGGGTCTCATGGAGGTAATGACAAGTGATCGAAACTTTTGGCTATTTGCTGTGCTTGAGAAGACGTGTCAGGCTAAGTGAAATCACAGTCATTACCAGTGCCGGTAACATGTGAAAACTGCCAGTACACTCTGTGGAGAGGATGACAATTAGGAAGGGCATCTAGCCATAGAAACCAAGCCAAAACAGACTGGAGCCTGGTACAGCTCTCCAGTTAACCAGTTCCAGTCAAACTATGTAACCCATGCCAGCATGGTAAACAGATGCTAAATAATGATGATGATGATGATGATGATGATGATGATATATATATACACACACACACACACACACACACGACATGCTTCTTTCAGTTTCTTTCTACCAAATCCACTCACAAGGCTTTGGTCAGCCAGGGGCTATAGTAGAAGACACTTATGCAAAGTGACATGTAGTGGGACTGATCCGCATGATGGTATCCCCTCTCTCTCTTTCGGAGAGGCACAAGAACATACACACACACAGCAGTAACTTCCGCCTACCAAATTCAATCACAAGGCTTTGGCAGAAGACACTTGCCCAAGGTGCCACGCGGTGGGACTGAACCCAAAACCATGTAGCTGGGAAGCGAGCTTCCTAACCACACAGCCATGCCCGTGCCTACTAAAAAGTGTATATACATATGCGCAGCGCTATTCGTGTGGTAAGTTTTCTACGGCCAGATGCCCTTCCTGCCACCAACCCCCACCTGTTGCAAGTGAGGTAGTTTTTTTTCCCTCTCTCAAGTAAGCGTTCCCATGTCAGGAATCAAACCCGGGCCATCTGGGTGAAAGCCAGGAATCCTGGCTTTCTACATATATATTATACACACATACACACACACATAACATGCTTCTTTCAGTTTTTTTCTACCAGTGGGAGAAAAAAATAAAACTAAATACAGAAAGAACTAGGAAGAAATGATGAAACCAGATCTAGCCCCATTCCCTAAAATTGCTGGCCTTGTGTCAAAATTTGAAACAATTATTATAGAAAAAATTACCCAGGTTTTCAGTTACATGGATACTTTGCATTATGTTACTTTGTAATTGTTTACTATGTGGACTGATAGCCAAGTCCATAAGAGGTGCTTACTGTGATAGCTGCATGATTTTCTCAATCCATATTTTATACTACTCTTATTATGGAGAAGCATGGCTTAGTGATTAGGGGTATTTGGCTCACAGTTGTAAGGTTGTGAATTCAATACTAGACAGTGCATTGTGTCCTTTCACATTGCTCCAGTTCACTCAGCTGGCAAAAATGAGCAATACCTGTATTTCAAAGAACCAGCTTTGTCACATTCTGTGTCACACCGAATCTCCTGGAGAACTACATTAAGGGCACACTGGTCTATGAAGTGCTCAGCCATTTGCACATTAATTTCAAGAGTGGGCTGTTCTGTTGATTGGATCAACTGGAATTCTTGTCGTCATCTCCAGTGGAGTGCCAGCAGAGACTCTCTCTCTCTCTCTCTCTCTCTCTCTCTCTCTCTCTCTCTCTCTGTGTCTGTGTGTGTGTGTGAGAGAGAGAGAGAGAGATCACTTATTTTATGATCCCTGGAGGAAAAGTAAATTTTTCTCTAGCAAAATTTGAAAACAAAACACACAGAGATAATATTTTACTGCATTGACTGACTGAACACTTTGAGAGAGCATATATAAATAACTAAACCGTTATACCTGTGCATCTTCAGGTTCAGTCACAATGAAACCATGTTGAGTGCTTAATTCCACATCAGTTCCTCCATTCATCACAACAGCCGTCTGAGTAGTCTGCGCGGGAGCTGTCTCTGTAATTGCTTGGTTCTGAGTGACAGTGATAGCTGGCATTGGCTGCATGATGATAGAGTCTTGCATATTGACTGGATGAATCTGAATAGTGTTTGGCAATATCTGTGTTGATGTACCACTTGCAGTCGTGACAACATTTGAAGTTAGGTCTTGGTTAACAGAAGCCATGATGTTTTGTGTATTTGGTGTTTGTAGTTGTATCTGGGCTGGTGGACTGCTGACGAAGTTTGGAGCCAAAGTTAAATTGAGGCTGCCTTGTTGCAACTGTTGCAAAAGAGCATCGTCAATGTGGATAGTCTGAGACATCAAACTTGGATCGAGGCCCATAACCTGGATACTTTGTCCCAAGTTTCCAGACAACTGAAACTGGAAGCTTTCAAGACCTTGAAGAACGTGCGCTGCTAATGCAGTTTCAGAAAGTTGGTTGCCAGTAGTTTGTGCAGCTGGTGCTACAGCTCCGTTTCCTGTAGGAATAGTAATGTTGCTGACTAAATGCTCGTTACCAGCAACAGCCAGAGACACTGGAAGCAAATTGGTCTGGTTCTGGAGGAGTAACTGATCCAAGTTAACAATTTGTTGTGAACTTTCACTCGTTGAAGACGTATTTGTATCGACCAATCCTGTTTCTTTTGCTATGACCGAAACCACCTCATGTTGTTGTTGTTGTTGTGGTTGTGGTTGTGGTGGTGGTGGTGGTGGTGGTGGTGGTTGTTGTTGCTGTGATGGTGGTGGTGGTGGTGGTGGAGGCGGCGGAGGCGGCAATTGCTGTTGCAGTTGTTGTTGTTCTTGTTGTTGCTGCTGCAGCTGTTGTTGCTGTTGCTGTTGCACTTGTTGTTGCTGCAGTTGTTGTTGTTCTTCTTCTTGTTCTTGTTCTTGTAATTCCTGTTCACCTGTCTGAGGCTGAACAACTGAAAGCGTTGCCAGTTCTGAAGGGACGTTTGTTTTGAAGTTAATTTTGCGCTTCTTGGGAGTATCCGACTTCAGATGGGACGTCATGTGACTCTTACGGTGCCCAGATGTTCGGAATTGTTGATCACAATATGGACATTTGAAAGGCTTAGCACCAGTATGTAAACGCATGTGGACTTTCAGACTGCCCTTTGTAGAAAATGGTGATACACAAATGTGGCACTTGAACTGCTTCTCTCCTAAAATTAAAATACAAAAAAAAAGGATTAAATTATTTAAATACAATACAGAGGAAAAGAACAGTAACAAATAAAAATTTATTCCTCAAACTCATGAAAGCATTTAAAATTAGGCTTTCCTGGCACTTGTGCCGGTGGCACGTGTAAAGACATTTGAGCGAGATCGTTGCCAGTGCCGCTGGACTGGCTTCTGTGCAGGTGACACGTAAAATATACCATTTTGAGCGTGGTCGTTGCCAGTACCGCCTGACTGGCCTTCGTGCCAGTGACACGTAAAAGCACCCACTACACTCTCGGAGTGGTTGGCGTTAGGAAGGGCATCCAGCTGTAGAAACTCTGCCAAATCAGATTGGAGCCTGGTGTAGCCATCTGGTCCACCAGTCCTCAGTCAAATTGTCCAACCCATGCTAGCATGGAAAGCGGACGTTAAACGACGATGATGATGATGATGATGGTGATGATGTTGGAGAATGGTGAAGGGGTAAATATAAGGAAAGAACAAGGGTTGAGGTGTCATTAATAATAAATAGACAGAGGGAAGGTAGAGAAGAGTAGGTGGTGACTGTACAGATTGGAGATGGATGAGGGGTGAATGTTGCGGATAACAGACAAGGGTGGAAGAATGATTGATGATACATATGAGATGGAATTTTCAGTTTAACTCTTTAAACATTCAGATTACTTTGTCAAATGTAATGTTTATTTATTCGCATTTTTCAAAGTTAATTTAAATTATCTTAGAGTTTCGAGATTTCAAAGATGTGATTGCTTATTTTTAGAATGACATTGCAGGGTAGGTGTAAGAGGCTAAACCAGGCCAGTTTGAATATAAAATAGGTAGAATTTTGGGGCCTGATATGGTCAGTTTAACCCTTTAGCATTCAGATTATTCTGTCAAATGCAATGCTTATATATTAACATTATTTTGAATTATTCATGTATTACCTTGTGGCTTTCAGTTTTCAATGATGTGATTACTCTTTTACTTGTTTCAGTCATTTGACTGCGGCCATGCTGGAGAACCGCCTTTAGTCAAGCAAATCGACCCCAGGACTTATTCTTTGTAAGCCTAGTACTTATTCTATCGGTCTCTTTTTGCCGAACCGCTAAGTTACGGGGACATAAACACACCAGCATCGGTTGTCAAGTGATGGTGGGGGACAAACACAGACACACAAACACACATACATATATAT
>NC_068984.1:108599613-108600943 GCF_001194135.2 Octopus bimaculoides | reverse complement strand
GTCTTATCAAGTCACTTGGTTTCTTAAAGCTCTTTGGACATTTGTTGCACTCATGTCGATGTTTCGGAAGACTCTCCAATTCTATGTGCTTCTCCTGTAGTAACAAAAAAAAAACATTTCAGGAATTAGTTACAGCAAAACCAATTCTAATTCTTGTGGGAATTTTATCAATTCAGAAATATTCAATGAAATAAATAGGATTGGGACTTAAATATCTTGGTTGAGGAAAACAACCTACAACAGTATTACTCTTTCACTCTTTTACTTGTTTCAGTCATTTGACTGCAGCCATGCTGGAGCACCGCTTTTAGTCAAGCAAATCAACCTCAGGACTTATTTTTTGTAAACCTAGTACTTATTCTATCGATCTCTTTTGGAGGGACAAACACACACACATACTTTAAATCTAGTTCTGTCTATGGCTAGATGCCCTTCCTAATGCCACCCACTCCATAGAGAGTACTGAATGCTTTTTATGTGGCACCATCACCAGTGCTTTTTAAGTGGCACCAGTACCAGTGCTTTTTACGTGGCACCTGCAGCCACACCAATGCTATTTACATGGCACCAGGTGCAAAAATACAATGGCTCAATAAAGTAACAATGTATTGTAATGATGTATACCTGAGTTTGTTTTATTTCACTAATTCGATCTTTCTCACTTGCAGACTCTATGAGAATACGTTCCGACACAGTCATTTCCTCACAAACATCAGCCTTGGAAAGTTGTTCTTCAGTTATCTCAATAATAGGAAACTTGGTTTTTCTTACTCCATCTGAATATTCCCCTTCGTCATCATCTAAACAAAAAAAAAGAATTCAAGAAAAACAGAAAACATTAAATAAAACAGCATAGAAATTTGCTTAACTGTTTACCTTTCTTAATACTTTCTTTACCCACTGACCTACCTCTAAATGAAATATTCAATTTTAGAAGGGAAATTTTATGACACAGGCATGACTGTGTGGTTATGAACTTTGCTTCCCACCCACATGGCTTTGGGTTTAGTCCCACTGTATGGCACCTTGGCTAATTTTAGAAGGGAAATTTTAAGACACAGGCATGACTGTGTGGTTATGAACTTTGTTTCCCAACCACATGGCTTTGGGTTCAATCCCACTGCATGGTACCTTGGGCAAGTTCTTCTACTATAGCTCCAGGCTAACAAAAGCTTTGTGAGTCAATTTGCTTGACAGAAACTGAAAGAAGCTTCTGTGTGTGTAAGGTGGGTGTCTGTGTGTCTGTGTGCATTCATGTGTGTGTGTGTGCATTCATGTGTGTGTGTGTGTGTGTGTGTGTGTGTGTGTGTGTGTGTGTGTGTGTGTGTGT
>NC_068984.1:108584652-108599422 GCF_001194135.2 Octopus bimaculoides | reverse complement strand
AGGGCCAGCAATTTCAGAGGAAGGGGCTAAGTCCATTTCATTGCCCCCAGTGCTCAACTGGTACTTAATTTATCTATCCCAAAAGGATGAAAGACAAGGTCGACCTCAGCAGAATTTGAACGCAACACGTAAAGATGGATGAACTGCCACTAAGCATTGTGCCCAGCATACTAACGATTTTGTCAGTTCACTGTCTCACACCATGGGAAAATATTCTTTTCTACTCAAGGCACAAGGCCCAAAATTTTGGGGGAGGAGGCCAGACGATTAGGTCGACCTCAGTATACAACTGGTACTTAATTTATCAACCTCAGAAGGATGAAAGGCAAAGTCGACCTCGGCAGAATTTGAACTCAGAACGTAAAGACAAACGAAATACTGCTAAGCATTTTACCCAGCATGCTAACATTTCTGCCAGCTCACCACCTTCCATACGAAAATATTACTTTGCTAATGACTGCATCTTCCTTAACCGTCTGTCTTGCTTGGATACTCCCTCCCAATACATAAGAATTCCTGCAAGCAGCAGGCAAAGAAGAGAAAAATGTGGTGGCTCCCAAACTTATTTTGGCACAGAACGCATCATATATTTCTGAAAAAAATCATGCAACCATTACCTACTGTTATAACATGAGATGAATAATGACATTGTGCTCAAATAAATGAACGAAGAAAACATTGCAACAATTCCAAACCAAAGTACAATATGGTAAACTGTAACTTCAATTGTCCACAATGCAAAATGAACTGTTTGTACCACAGTAAGTGTGCTAAGGTAAAAAGAGTAAATCCACAACAATGAGTTAATGTATATCTAACATCACCTGACAGAGTCCATAAAGTGTCCCCCACAGACGAATCAACATAAGCTCAAATAATAAATGATGTGGGAGTGAAAAACATCACATGACAGAATCATGTCCATTGATTGGATGACACTTAATAAACAATGTTTTGTGTCGAGACAATTGGCATTGTCTTACATATATTTAACAAACAATTTTCATTGCCATGAATTTATTCACATGGAAAACATCATCATTTAACATCCACTTTTCCATGCTCACAAGGGGTGGAAAATTTATGACAGTATATAAAGGTGGGTAGGTGGAGAATTTTTCTAAGTCTTTCATTCTGTGGATTTATATATAATTGCTGTTTTTACAACAAGGTACCATTCCATTATTCGCATTACTCTCTTACTCTTTTACTCGGAATCTTGGGGTTAAGAGTGCAGACTACTAACTCCAAGATTCCGAGTTCAATTCCAGGCAGTGACCTGAATAATAATAATAATAATAATAATAATAATAATAATAATAATAATAATAATAACAACAATAATATGGAAAAATACCTTAGGAATGAGAACCCATGTTCGAAATTTCCCCAAGACACCTGATGAAGGCTGGTGGGTATATCAGCTGAAACTTTGTGTTAATAACAAACAAGATGAGGACAAATATCCGTCAAATGTAAATAATGTAAATAATTCTTCATCATTCCTTTCAAAACTAGATGTCATTCCTTTCACACATCCAGATATCATTCTGTCCACAAGTATATGTCATTCCTTTAATATCTAAATATCATTTCTTTTACATTTAGATGTTGTTCTTTTTATACCAAGAGTTATTTCTTTCACATGTACATGTCATCATCATCACAAGATGTCAGTCCTTTCAAAAATAATAACATTCTTTTCACATAGAGACATCATTCTTTATACAACTTGATGTCAGTCTTTTACATCTTGTTTATCATTCCCTTACATCTTGATATCATTTCTTTTACAACTAGAAATATTTCCTTTCACAACTAAATGGCAGTCAATATTTTCACGACTTCACAACCAGACATCCTTTCACTAACAGATATCATCCCTTTAAATTTCGATGTTATTCCTTTTACAATGATTCCTTTCGTAACTAAGATGCCACTCATTCATTTCACAGCTAGATGTTATTCCTTTCAGTATTAGATATCATTCCCTTACAACTTGACATTTATCCAATCCTTTCACACCAAGGAGTTAGTCATTCGTTCACAACAAGATGTTGATGACTATGAACATACATACCACTCTGAGCTTCTTTATGCATACGTAAGTGTTTCCGCCAAAGCATGACTGTGCGGAACATTTCAGAACAATAGACGCATTTGTATGAGTTCACAGTATTATGTATCATCATATGCCGTGTGAGAGACCCATTAGTGGTGAAAGCCGCATGACATATTTGACAGTTGTAATCTTTGATACCAGTATGAGTCCTCGAGTGTGCTTTTAACACTCCCATCGATACAAACATTCGATTACACTGTAGGCAACTGAAAGGTTTTTCTCCTGCAACAAAAGTAAAAATATGATGAAAATAGCAATGGAAAAATATGAGGAAAATAGCACTGGAAAAATCTCAGGAAAATAGCAATGGAAGAATATGATGAAAATGGCATTTTTAAAAATATATTCTCAAGAGATGCAGCACATAATTTTGTCAGTGAACTGGTCGTGGTCTCCAAGCGACGAAAATATTTTGACAAATTAAATTTAAATGTTGAGGTGAATCTAACGGTTTTTGTGTGTTATTTTAAATGGCTTATAAACACCTTCCACGCTGCAATTGTTTTCGTTCCAGCACACGATCTCAGATCAGGTCACTTGCTATGCAAGCACATCTCCATAATTCTCAATTTATAACTCAAGAATAGATAAAATGATATCATCATTATCATCATCATTTCACAGCAGCTTTTCTCTCATTCCAGCCAGGACAGCCATGTATCTCCTTTACAGTAAGACACTTATCCCAGCCCTTGTATCATGCTTTAACTGCTCAACACCTGGTATAAAGCCACTTCCCTCAATACTACAACCCTTACTCAAGCAAGAGATCTTATCTTGCGAGTTACTTGGTATCTCCCTAGTACCACTGTTGTGAAAGAAATGCACCCTGTATATTTTGCGAAGTGGTTGGCATTAGGAAAGGTATCAAGCCATAGAAACTCTCTTAAAACAGACATTCAAACTCTACACAGTCCTCTGGCTCATTAGATCCTATCAAACAGTCCAACTCATGCCAGCATGGAAGACAGATACTAAACAAAGGTGATAATAATGAATTCCATACTGGGGAAGAGTGAACAGGTCATCATGGTGCAAGCCAGTTCTTGTTCAGAGTTACTGCCCTCTTAGATGGATTGGGAACCCTGACTCATTCCCATTTTTGGCATGGTTTCCACAGTTTGATGCTCTTCCAAACACCAACCCCTTTCTAGTGCAAACTGGGTACATTTTGTCATGGCACCAGCACTAAAGAAGTTGTTTTGTTTCCAGCAAGACTAAAGAGTCTCCTATACCCTACATTGTTTTTATTTGCTTGTTCATTGGCACCAAAAAATTTCTTTTATCCCTGACAAATCTCAAGAGACCCTCTTCCTGACATTGTCTCTGTTCATTATTCCTTTCTTTCTACACAAAACTGGGTGGGAGAAAGAGGAAATAATGAAAGAGAACAAGGATAGTAAAAGTAAAGAGGAGATAGAAGAGAGAAAAGAAGAGAGCTAGGGAATATGCGATAGAAGGGATAGTAATAAAGGAGAGAGTAATGGAAAAGAGAGTGCCAGCTACATGACAATTGTTGGCAAGGACACTGAATATATACAACATGATGAAGATGTTAACAGAAGAGAAAGTAATGTGGAAGAAGGAGAATAACAAATAGAAGTGGGGGGGGGAGAAAACTAGAGTAACGGTAGCAAGAGGGTGATAGAAGAAAGATTAATGGAAGAGAATGAGATGTTGGGGATAACTACATTTTGGTTGAGTGGCAGAAGAGGGAGTAATTGGAGAGATACAAAACGATGGTAAAGAATGAGTGATGAATGTCACTAATGAAGGATAATGAATGACAGAGATAGAGAGAGACAGACAATAAGGCAGGCAGGCAGACAGTCAGAGATAGAGGCAAAGTTAGGGAAGAATGTTGTAGATCCATGGCTAGTTACAGAATATAGTGATCCAAATCTCAGAATTACTCAGGATTGCCATGAATTAAACTTTACAAGTCTTTATTTCTTTTACAAAGAACTCACTCTTAACATACCTGTGTGTGATCTAACATGTTGCTTTAGATGACTCGATTTCTTGAAACCTTTACCACAATAAGAACATTTGTAAGAACGTTTTCCTTCTTCTACTTCACGTATCATATTAGCTTGGCGTTGTTTCTGAGCAGCAGTCTGTTTTGGTTCTCTGTTAAAAGATTAGCCAATAAGATAGTTTAAACATCAACCTTGCTGACATAGAATGAAACCTGCAACTGACATACAATGAAATCCATAACTAATAAATAAGTCATATAATGAATATATATGTACTGTGTAAAGTACATATGTACTTTGATATAAGCATAGGTTACACACATCATCATCAAACATTTATTTTCATGCTGGTATGGCTGGACAGTTTGACAGGCGATGGCAAGCCAGAGGGCCGGGCTAAGTTTTATTGTCTGCTTTAGTATGGTTTCCTAATGCTAAGCACTTTAGAGAATGTACTGAGTGCTTTTTACATGGCAACATATCGATAATACCTAAAAACTATTAACAAAAACAATACCACAGATTTAGGAAACTTCTTCAAAAACTGCAACTGAGGTGCATTTTACCACACCAGAAAACTCTGTCCCTCATTAGCTTTGGTATGTCTTCAATTTCTCGTTGTGTGTCCCAGTCAATAATATCAATGTTGTTGAGTAATCTGTCCTTTATTAAGGTGCAGAAGTGTCCAAAATACAACATCTGATATGGCCTAATATTCAGCATGATAGCAATGGCCAACAACGGTTACTCTGTGTTAAATAACAATCCTTTCTACTATAGGCATAAGGCCTGAAATTTGGGGGAGGGGGTAGTCAATTACACTGACCCTAGTATTCAACTGGTGCTTCTTTTATTGACCCCGAAAGGATGAAAGGCAAAGTCAACCCCAGAGGAATTTGAACTCAGAATGTAAGGACAGATGAAATGCCACTAAGCATTTTGCCTGGCATGCTAATCTGTGTTAAGTAGTAATGATAAAGATGGGTAGAATGTGTCCTGAAATCTTCTCATTGGTCTTGTGTTCATGCCATGAGATGTTTTGAGTACTCATGAGAAAATTGGTGTATGTACCACCAAGACAAACCTGGAGCCAGAGTTTGGCTCCAAAGAAAAGAATGATCTCTACACATGCCCTGAAGTATTTGTCAAATGTTTTGTAGCTTGTTACAGACACTCTTTGCATGCCAGCAAGTTTTTCTTACTGTCAGTTATACAGGACCCAAGATATCTGAAGTCAGTAACCATCTTGATTCGTGTGCTATTGTTGGAACAAATAGGCAGAAGGCTTTCATTCTAATTGGTTGTCATGTATTCCATCCATGTTGTATTAAGAAACAGACATACTTTGACTATAGCATTTTCAGTGGATGTTAAGAAGTTTTGTTCCCATTGGGAAACCCAGAGGTTCAGAAATAACAAGACACCAGGTCTACATAATATACCAGCCATCATCTGCAAGTGTTCCCTCAAAGACAAACATCTAATGCAATGAAGCCTATGAAGAAAATGAATCAACAGCCTTCTTGAAGTCTTTTATTTCCACTTCCAAAGAAAGGTGACTGCCACCAACCTCTGAACTACAGAGGAATTACATTCTCACCTCTAGCCTCAAAAATCTACCATTCTATGCTCCTTAATAGAACTTCCTCTCAAAGCAACAAAGGTAGACCAACACTACCATAGAACCTGACACATAAAAGAATTGTGGAAGAGCTCAGAGTCTCCTAAAAAAGATGGCATCATTTACACTTGTGGGTTTCTCCAATGCATTTCATAAGAAAAATAGAAATTTGGAAAATTGCTACCTCTGTTGGTGGGACATTCTTTTAGCTCAACAATAATAACAACAACACACTAAAACAAAAAGGAAGATTCAATAATAAAACTTTATGAATATTTGACAATAACTGAATTTAGTAATAAGTATCTCATTAATATTATTTTTGTTCAACACTTACCTGCTTGGAAGTATGCTTTGTAGAGAAGTGGTCGGCAGAGTAGGTGCAAAGGATGTGTTTAAAGGACTCACGTCTATTACATTTGTTAACTGCTGCGAGCTCTGAAGACATAAGACAGATGATCAATAACAGTATAGATAAATCCAGAAATATCGATTGCTTTAGACTAAGCACAATGTCAATGTTTTATAAGGAATAAGTCAATTTGATTTTTGATCAAATGATCAACACTACAGCTACCCCTTGCTTACTGCAGTTTTGACAAACATGGTTTTAATAAAAGCACTGCTTAAATTTATTATCATCATCCAATAATTTACAAAGTATGTAATTTGATTATTCTCCTTGAAGAAGCCCAAGACAGCTCCTGGTTTTATGGTATAAATTTCCTGTTTCAAAGTGTTCAAATTAAAATTTTACATAAAAATTTCATGTCTGCTAATGTTTGAAACACCAGCTTAATAATGAGAAAGTTATTTAACAAAATTTTTCTTTATTTCAAAAATTAACTGAAACAAAAGCAGTGTATTTCGGCATAAATATGGTAACAAAATGGTTAAAACAATGGTTAAAACAGAATGGTTAAAACAACCCAATGACGTGGAGAATTTCAGAAAATTGCCAGACAAAAGTAGGTCAAGGCGAAAACTAACAGAAATTATTGCTTGGATGTTACACCAGAAAATTAAAGATCTGTCTTCAGTAACAATATAGGGCTTACATAAATATCCAAATGGTCAAAGAATATAATATCTGACATTCAACTTTACGATGAAAGTAAACAAAGTTTGTCTTTAGAAGTGTTGTGATGTATTGTAAGATACAGAAATAAATTTATTTCTCAAACGCGTGATAATGCTATAAATAGCGTGATCAGGACAAATTATCCATATAATGCAGAAAAATACGTTACCGGCCATAATTTATCCTGATCACGCTATTTATAGCATTATCACGCATTTGAGAAATAAATTTATTTCTGTATCTTACAATATCTGTCATGCTATGAGTAAATAGATGTAAGATGGAAAAACAAAAACAGAACTGAATACTTACAGGTAATGTAATTGAGCCTTGGTTAAAAGATAAATTTTGCTGGTTTCCTAATAGATTCTGTTGAACATTAAATACCTACAAAACATTAAAATAAAACAGTTCGTTTTAAATATAAAACATTTGTTTTATATTTAAAGAGAAGGCATTTCATGTATTTGTTCCTGTGGTAATCAGTTCATTCAAACAACTACACTCCAATAACAATCATTTGCAATGATGATGATGATGTAACTAAGTTACAAGGACATAAATAAACACCAGTTATCAAGCAGTGGCAGGAGACACAAACACAAACACACACTCTCATAGACACACACAGACAGACACACACACACACACATCATCATCATCATCATCGTTTAACGTCTGCTTTCCATGCTGGCATGGGTTGGATGGTTTGACTGAGGACTGGTGAGCCAGAAGGCTGCACCAAGCTCAATCTGATCAGGCAAAGTTTCTACAGCTGGATGCCCATCTTAACGCCAACCACTCCAAGAGTGTAGTGGGTGCTTTTTATGTGCCACTGGCACGAGGGCCAGTCAGGCGGTACTGGCAACAACCATGCTCAAAAGGTGTTTTTACATGCTACCTGCACGGGAGCCAGTCCGGCAGCACTGGCAACGACCACACTCGAATGTTGTTTTTCACATGTCACCAGTACAGGAGCCAATCCGTGGCCCTGGCAATGATCACGCTCAGATGTGCTTTTAACGTTCCACGACAGGCCTCCACATAGTTTCTGTCTACCAAATCCACTCAGAAGGCATTGGTCAGCCTGGGGCTATAGTAGAAGACACTTGTCTAATGTGGTGTGCATTGAGACTGAACCCAAAACCATATGGTTTCAAAGCGAGCTTCTTAACCATACAGCTATGCTTGTGATAAATATATTATGATATGGAAGAGGTAGACCCAGGAAGACATGGGACAAAGGCCAATCTCAAGACACTAAGCCTTATGAAAGAGATGTCTGAGGACCAAGATATCTGGCACATTGCTGTACTCAAGAAGACCTGTCCGCCACAGCAGAATTGATACCGGTGCAGGTGCCACATAAAAAGCACAGGTTATGCTGCCACATGAAGTGGTTGACATTAGGAAGGGCATCCAGCTGTAGAGACCATATCAGAGCAGACAATGGAGCCTGGTGAAGCCCCTGGCCTAACCAGCTCTGGTCAAGGCATCCAACTCATACCAGCATGGAAAATGGACATTAAATGATGATGATGATTCTCATTAGAAATGGTATCAATTAGATTGAAATTAAATTGTAACCAATCATGAATTGCTTTGTAATGGCTATATAACATGATGTATATAATATATAGATAAGAAAATGTAAAAGAGGGAATACGATATTGAAAATGAAGAATATTTCACTAGAAGATTGCTTTACCTGTTCTAATAAGGCTTCTGAAATAGCTGTTTGAGATAAAACAGCTGCATTAGTTGCGGTCAGATCATTTTGGCTAATATCACTAAGGCTAGAGCTGACAGTTCCATTCTGAAGTGTCGCAGCAGTAGTCAATGTTGCTGGTTGTGTAACAGTTATAGAACTGTCATCTGGTTGACTTGTCACTAACGTATTATCAGTCTTGTCCTCAGGTTCGGCATTTTCAATCACATGGTTTTCTACTTGATGGGTTTGAAGTGTTTGATCCTGCTGCAGCGCTTGCATAGCTAGTTCATGTCTGACAGGAACAAACAAATATATAAACAAGTTGAATAGTGATGTAATGAATTACAGGGATAAAATGCAGTGTGAAAAAGATTTTTTTTTAATTAATTGAGATTACCCTCTTAGCTAGATAAAATCGAAAAGCTAGTCGCAACTCTCTGATAAAAGGGGGAGATAATTTCAAGAAATTAAGGATTAATTTTAACTCTGAGGCTTTCATTTCCCTGCCCCTTTCTCTTCACTCCCTTCCTCCACTGTTAAGAAAGTAGGAGAAAAAAAAGAAAATCGACCGTATATAATTCCTAAAGGTTTTAAATGAACATAAACCAACTAATTTCATGATCCCAAGTTATGTTGTACTGAAAAGCCTATAGGAAGGACAAAATAGCACTATCTACAACTAAAAAGAAGGAAAAAATGGATTATGTGGAAGTATTATTCATTGTGCTCTCACACTTATAAGAAAAAGACCTCTCATAATAATAGAAAATTATTAATCCTGAAGTAGTTTTCTCCCCTTAAAAGGAATCTTCACCCTCTCTTCTATTTCTTAATAAACTCTCTCTCTCTCCTTCTTCCTCACTCTGTTATTCCAAAAGTAACTGTAGATGGCAGCACCAACAGTCCCCAGTCGAGTTTCCCAAGAATTAATCGATTTAAGGTTAATACACATGCTTAGGGAAAATGTAATCTTTGTTTGCAGCTAAAAGACACCAGCTAAGGGCGTGTTTTGATCTATTAAACCTCATCAGCACAGTATGGTTAACTTAAGCATACATAATATACTGACAAAAATTTGTAGATGTGGACAAAGAATTACAAATAATCATTGACCAAGACAATTTGCGTAATTAAAAAATACAATGAATGAAAGAGTTAGTTATTTCCCTTAGGTCAATTAATTAAATAAATTGCTAAAGTAACAAATATAAATATGCACCACCCTTTTTGATCCTCTATCGCTATTCTCTTTTTTATATTCACTTTGTCCCTTGAGGGTATGCCCCCACTTGTACCTTGAGGGTATGCCCTCACTTGTACCTTGAGGGCATGCCCTCACTAATTCTTTCCTTTTTTCTTTCCAGATGGCGCAGGAGTGGCTTATAGGCACAGGAGTCGCTGAGTGGTAAGTAGCTTGCTTACCAACCACATGGTTCCGGGTTCAGTCCCACTGCGTGGCACATTGGGCAAGTGTCTTCTACTATAGCCTCGGGCTGACCAAAGCCTTGTGAGTGGATTTAGTAGACGGAAACTGAAAGAAGCCTGTCGTATATATGTATATATATGTATGTGTGTTTGTGTTTTTGTGTTTGTCCCCCCCCCCCCCCAGCATCGCTTGACAACCGATGCTGGTGTGTTTACCTCCCCGTAACTTAGTGGTTCGGCAAAAAGAGACCGATAGAATGAGTATTAGGCTTACAAAGATTAAGTCCTGGGGTCGATTTGCTCGACTAAAGGCAGTGCTCCAGCATGGAGGCAGTCAAATGACTGAAACAAGTAAAAGAGTAAAAGAGAGATGGTAAAACCTTATCTCTTCTTCAGCAAAACACCTGTTCCTGTCTTTCTATCAAAGTTTCAGCTCTCAACACTTGGCATAAAACCATCTGCCTCAACACTACACCCCCTCCACAAACACACTCAGTTAAGGAGACTTCTCACTAGAGCTGGTGCCATGCAAAAAGTACCCAATATACTTTATAAACTGGTTGGCATCAGAAAGGGTACCCAGCCACAGAAATCATGACAGTCTTGTGGCTTGAAAGTTTACATCAAACCATCCAACCCACATCAGCATGAACAAATGATGACGATGATGATGATGATGATATTGGCCAACTGAACATGAAATCAACAGTTCATATCTCATCAACTTTACAAAGCTTTAAATCATCCAGTCAACCTTCATATAGACAGATATCAAACGTACATAGTTTACTACGGACCTGAACGAGAGGGATGTAGAATTAACAAATGTTTTGTGACCTTGTTATGCCGAGTTTAACTAGTTTTATGGTCATGAAAATAGCAACTGGATGTTGTTCCAATAAAAAATTGACCTAATGTGCCTAATTATTTTGATCAAGCAACTAATTGGATCTTACATGGATTAACTATAAGTGATAGCTTGCATCAGTCCATCATTATACACAGATCTAGATATCTTACTGAATTATAAGGTTGTTGTTGGCACTCCATCGCTTACGACGTCGAGGGTTCCACTTGATCTGATCAACGGAACAGCCTGCTCATGAAATTAATGTGCAAGTGGCTGAGCACTCCACAGACATGTGTACCCTTAACGTAGCTCTCGGGGATATTCAGCATGACACAGTGTGACAAGGCTGACCCTTTGAATTACAGGCACAACAGAAACAGGAAGTAAGAGTGAGAGAAAGTTGTGGTAGAAGAGTACAGCAGGGTTCGCCACCATCCCCTGCCGGAGCCTCGTGGAGCTTTAGGTGTTTTCACTCAATAAACACTCACAACGCCCGGTCTGGGAATCGAAACCGCGATCCCACGATTGAGATCCTACGACCGCGATCCTACGACCGCGATCCTACGACCGCGATCCTACGACCGCGAGTCCACTGCCCTAACCACTGAGCCATTGCACCTCCAGAATTATAAGGATCTCCTGACCATAATGATTATATTGCAGAACAAACACCTGGTCACCAGAGGGAGCTTCTACAGTCACATGAATTACTATAAATGTCAACCAAATTTCCCTCAAATTACACACTCTACCTTCATCTTAAAAACGAACACTACTACATCTGGACAAAAATGACAAGATGGCCATGGCTGGAATACCTTTTAACATCGATCTGCTCGATAAGAGCTGACAAGTTATCAAGGTTTAAAAAGAGGGAAAAAAATAGAAGCTTTTAAACGTTTTCATATTAAAGAATTTTGAAAAATAAAATGAAATAAAACAAATAAAATGAAAGGAGAATTGTAAGAGAGAATACTTCAAAATTTCTTTTCACCTGTGGGTTTTCATGTGTTTCTTACAATTAACAGATGTTTTAAAGGTTTTCTGACAATACGGACACATGAATGGCCTAATTTCAGTGTGTGTTGACATATGTCTTTTCAGGCTGCCACTGGTGGTAAAATTATTTTCACAAACTAGACACTTGTAGGCCTTGATCCCCGTGTGAGTTCGCGTGTGAGACTTGAGAACGCCACTAGACACAAACGACCGATGACACTGCTTACACTGGTATGGTTTTTCACCTGAATAACACAGAATAATAACAATACTGAATAATAACATTAATTACTTGTAGGGACACCATAATACATTATGCAACTATAACATATACTACAAAGTATATTAAACACTTTATAAGTCAATACTGTATCCAACCAGGTTAGCAGTGCTATTAAATCACTTTTTAAGGTTATCTCAACAAGTTTTCTAGAGAAATTATAACCAGCACTGATTCATTACAACGTTTCATATCCAAGTATGTCTAATGTAAACAACAATGCTATAGAAGATGGAAAAATAGGTAATGGATGCATATTTATATTCTCTTTCTTCAGCACCACATCCAACCCATTTACTATCCACAAAGAAGAACTAAGAACTCCTGAAACATGCATATGCACTCATTACCTATTTTTCCATTTTCAATCGCATTGTTTACATTAGACATATTCAGATATCAAACATCATTATCATCATTTAACGTCCATTGTCCATGCTGGCATGGGTTAGAAAATCTATGGAGATAACCTTAAAAAAGTGAATAATAACAATACTTTACTGAAAGAGTATAGTTTACTGAAGGAATACATTTTACTGCAAAAGTATTGTTTACTGAACAGACAAAGTTTATCTACTGTATTTACTTTTATTGACTTCAAACAAATCAATGCTAAAGTTATGCTCAATCAGAATTTGAATTCAAAATGTACGGGGTGTCCACAAGGTCTGGGTACATGGAGTAAATAAAATCATAACATAAACAGTTAAATATAAGAAATAATAATTTCTGGGTACATGGAGTAAATAAAATCATAACATAAACAATTAAATATAAGAAATAATAATTTCTTAAAGTATGTGTTAATCCCCATGTGGGTACATGGAGTAAATAAAATCATAACAAACAAATATAAGAAATAATAATTCCTTAAAGTATGTGTTAATCCCGATGTACCCAGACATTGTGGACACCCTGTAGAACATAATTATTCATTACTGTTAAACAGTTAGTGTTTACTTTGATTCTATAATGATCTCACAATCCTACAATCAAAAGTTAAAAGTAAAGGAGACACACACACACACACACACACACACACACACACACACACACACACACACACACACACACACACACACACACACACACACACACACACACACACACACACACACACACACAAAGAATGTGTGGCCGGCCATGTATAGGTTCAGAAATAGATTAAAAAGCTTGTATCCCAACCATGTGGTCTCAGGTTCAACCCCACAGTGCAGCACCTTGGATAAGTGTTGTCTACCATAGGCTCAGGGCAACCAAAGCCTTATGAGTAAAGTTAACAACAACAACTTGAAAAAAGAGCCCATCATATATATAAAGATGGAGGGAGAGAGAGAGAGAAAGATTGAGATAGCTAGATAGATAGATAGATAGACTTATATGTGTGTGTGTTTGTGTTAGAGCATACTTGTATATCCTAATCTTGACATGATGATTGTAAAAACACAATACATTGCCATCACGCAGGTGATGCTGTTCATTTCCAGTCTTTCATGAAAAACATGTCTTGGCATAGGGAAATATTACTTAGCTTGGAAACAAGATGAGGGTTGACGATATAAAGTTGTAGAAAGTCAGCCCTCAACAAATTCTGTCTGACCCATGCAAGCATGGAAAACTGAATGTTAAACACTGCTGCTACTGCTGTTGCTGTTGTTGCTGCTGCTACTGATGATGATGATGATGATGATGACAACAAAAAAGAAATAATGTGAAGACTGACCTGTATGAGATCTGACATGTTGCTTGAGATGACTCGATTTCTTGAAACCCCTTGAACAGTACGTGCACTTATATGGACGGTCGGAACTGTTCATGTCGGTGAGGTAGTTGTTAAAAATATTACTTCTGGGTGGCTGTTGGATGAGACCTGAACAAAGAACAAACAATATCGACATTACACTTCATATTTAATACAGTTGGTGCATAAATAGGTGCAGGCATGGCCACGTGGTAAGAAGCTTGCTTCCCAACCACATGGTCCTGGGCTCAGTCCCACCACGTGGAACCTTGGGCAAGTGTCTTCTACTATAGCCTCAGGCTGACCAAAGCCTTGTGAGTGGATTTGGTAGATGGAAATTGAAAGAAGCCTATCATATAGATATATGTATGTATGTATGTATGTGTGTGTGTATGTGTGTCTTTGTGTCTATGTTTGTCCCCCCATCGTCGCTTGACAACTGATGTTGGTGTGTTTACTTAGTGGTTCAGCAAAAGAGACCAATAGAATAAGTACCAGGCTTACAAACAATAAGTCCTGGCATCGATTTCTTTGACTAAAAAGCCCTTTAAGGCAGTGCTTCAGTATGGCCACAGTCAAATGACTGAAACAAGTAAAAGAATAAAAGAAAAATAACAACAAATCACAACAAAAAAATACAGGTCAATTTTTTTTGTTTTTTTTTACTGTTTACTGTTGCTTGTGTTATGATAAACACAATTGCCCTTCTCCTTGCCCATCTTGCTCTCCTCCTTGCCCTTGCTCTGCAAACCTTTCTAAGTGGTTGGTATCAGAAATGACATCAACTCATGAAATCATTTGCCAAAACCACAACTACGATGAAATGTACAACCACTCTTTAGTAGACCTGTCCAACTTGGCCCACCAAAGAGAAACAGAATTGGAGAAGGGGGTGTTAGGGGGTAGAAGAGGAGGAGGAGGAGGAGGAGGAGGAGTGGATGGAGGAGGAGGAGGAGTGGAT
>NC_068984.1:108580729-108583993 GCF_001194135.2 Octopus bimaculoides | reverse complement strand
GGAGGAGTGGATGGAGGAGGAGTGGATGGAGGAGGAGTGGATGGAGGAGGAGTGGATGGAGGGGGAGGAGGAGGAGGACGATGACAACAAGGGGGAGGACGAGGAGGAGGACGAGGAGGAGGGCTAGGAGGAGGTGGATGAGGACGAGTGACAAAGCAGGTGACAGTGCTGGTGGTGATGACAAGGATGGTGGCAGTGACAAGGATGGTGGTGGTGGTGGTGGTGGTGGTGGTGTTAGTGCTGGGGATGTTGACAATAATCACAATGAGGACTTTGATAATGTTTTTGCCTTTTACTTCAAACTAATATTTTCTGATGATAATGACACCCAATTGCCATTATGTGATAAGTGAAACGGATGTTGTTGATGGGAATGACATTCTTGCCACAATCAATCAAAGTAACAGTGACAACAGTGACAATAACATCAAAGATAACGAATAACAATGGCTAAATGGTAGCAATAAATGTATTGAGTGCAGTGATGACAATGATACTGATGACAGGTCAATAAAATAGAAGGCGGTTTGCATGGCTGCACAACCAACTGGAAATAGCAGCCATCATCATCATCATCATCATCATTTAACATCCGTTTTCCATGCTGGCATGGGTTAGACAGTTTGACCAGAATTGGCAAGCCAGAGGGCTGCACCAGGTTCCAGTCTGACTTGGCTTGCTTTCTATGGCTGGATGCCCTTCCTAATACCAACCACTTTACAGTGTATGCTGGGTACTTTTAATGTGGCACCGCATGAGTCAAACACTGGAAATAGCAGCCAAATACTGGAAATAAAAGCCTACAGCATGGCCTACTGGAAATAGCACCTAAGCATAAGAAATAGCAGTTAAATACTGGAAATAGCTTACTGTACAACCTACTGGAAATAGCAGCCACAAATTACACACTGACATTTTAAAAATGGAAGTTCACATTGGATAATGTAGTCTTGGATACACAATGGTAACTGTGGAAACAACTTTCATCACAGGCCTACTGAAATAGGACTGTTGTTGTTGTTGGCACTCCATCGCTTACGACGTCAAGGGTTCCAGTTAATCCGATCAACGGAACAGCCTGCTCGTGAAATTAACGTGCAAGTGGCTGAGCACTCCACAGACACGTGTACCCTTAACGTAGTTCTCGGGGATATTCAGTGTGACAAGGCTGACCCTTTGAATTACAGGCACAACAAAAACTGGAAGTAAGAGTGAGAGAAAGTTGTGGTGAAAGAGTACAGCGGGGTTCGCCACCACCCCCTGCCGGAGCCTTGTGGAGCTTTAGGTGTTTTCGCTCAATAAACACTCACAATGCTCGGGCTGGGAATCGAAACTGCAATCCTATGACCGCGAGTCCACTGCCCTAACCACTGGGCCATTGCGCCTCCACTGAAATAGGACTAACTTGAGGTTAAAAAATGACAGCACAAAAACTGATTGTGACAATGATAAAAATAACAACAATAACAATGATGATAACAACAAAGATAGTTATAGTAATGGTATTGTGATGATGATAATGATGGCAGTGATATAGAAAAAAGGGTGGAATTCTGCTTTAAGCCCCAATATGACCCCTAATAACTTTTTTTTATTTTTTGGAGTGCTCAGAAAATTCTTGTGAATTTATATTCTACACACAGGAATGTGTGCAATTATGGAAAAAAAAGTTGTGTTTTATAAATTTTTTAAGCCCATTCCTCCCTCCCATCCCCATAAATCCTAAAAGTTCCCCTCTTTTCTAAAATCTTATAAAAATCAGAGTTTAAAATACTCACAGTCCAAATTTTTAGCTGAAATCCCAACAATGGACCACCCCTAGGTGCATCATCATTCCATTAAATGTATTTATAGGGAGAAAAATATTGAAAAACATCAATACATGTCAGAGTGACAAAGAAACAAGGAAGGTATCAGGTGGTCATGAGATGTGCTAAAAATAACAGTTAAACTGCCCTTAAATCACATACTCTTTTACTTGTTTCAGTCATTTGACTGTGGCCATGCTGGAGCACCGCCTTTAGTCAAGCAAATCGACCCCAGGACTTATTCTTTGTAAGCTTAGTACTTATTCTATCGGTCTCTTTTGCCGAACCGCTAAGTTACGGGGACGTAAACACACCAGCACACATAAATATATATACATATATACGACGGGCTTCTTTCAGTTTCCGTCTACCAAATCCACTCACAAGGCTTTGGTCGGCCCGAGGCTATAGTAGAAGACACTTGCCCAAGGTGCCACGCAGTGGGACTGAACCCGGAACCATGTGGTTCGTAAGCAAGCTACTTACCACACAGCCGTGAATTCCCATGTGTAGAACACAGATTTGTAAAAAGTTTTCCGAAATTTCCAAAAAATAAAAAAGTGATGAGGGGTTATATGAGGTGCTTAAACCAAAATTCCACTGAAAAAAATATGTTAATGCAGGAGGTATTATACTTATGAGTTGATATGGGTTCAACCTCCATCAAATCCCCATATTTTTACTCTTTATTACAAGTACATTTTGTATTAGCAAGTTTGTCTTTGTTTAAACGATAAACCTGTAATTTCACACCTAAAAAATATTAATCCTTTTACCTGTATCTGTAATTAGAATTGGTTCCTGTAGAGGGATATCTGGCAGTGGAATGTCTGATTTCAAAGACTTGCGCACAGTTCGTCGTGGTTTACGCGGCAAAGTGTTGTCTTTTTCTCGAATGTGTGAGTTAGTATGACTCTTCAGATGTGCAGGTGTACGAAATTTTTTATCACATTGAGAGCAATGAAATGGTTTGGCACCTGAAGTAGAAAACAATTAATTATCCACCAAAAGGAAAAAAAGAAAAAAAGAAATAATAAATTATCAAAAGAAATACAACTTTTTTCAAAAACAAAAGCTATATTTCATTAATAAGCTAAGATTAAGATTTTTTGTAATAATTTTTTCTTTTTCAATATCAAAAATTTTGTTATTTTTATTTCCAAAAGATATGTCTTTAATCTTTCATCTTTTACTTGTTTCAGTCATTTGACCATAGCCCATACTGAAGCACTGCCTTGAAGGGTCTTAGTCAAACAAATTGACCACAGGACTTTTTTTTTTTTTCAAAGCTTGATACTGATTCTATAGATATCTTTTACCGAACTACTAAGTTACAGTGACATAAACACACCAATACTGGTTGTCAAGCGATGGTAGGAGACAAACACAGACAGACACAAAGACACACACATATAGCTATATATATATATATATATATATATATATATATATATAT
>NC_068984.1:108578424-108579319 GCF_001194135.2 Octopus bimaculoides | reverse complement strand
GTTCGCTTAATATTTGGATTTATTTTTTGATTTAGTTGAATCTTAGTTGGTTTTTTTTTTGTTGGTCAGTTATTTTTAGCATTTTGACAGAAAATAGTCATTCTAAAAGTGTTTTTTAATGTAAGCATGCCCAAACAAGTCAAATGCTTACACAGAGCAGGTTTTACAGCTATATCATCTACACCGACCGGGTGGAACTGACAAACAGAAAGGATGGGGAACACATAAACAAAACCAAAATTAACATACCTGTATGTAAACGAGAATGCACCCTAAGACTGCCTAAAGTAGAGAACATCTTACTACACCAATCACATTTGTATTCCTTAACGCCTGTGTGAGTTTTAAGGTGAGCAGTTAACGTACTCTTCACTGCAAAGGAGCGAAAACACTGGTTGCACTTATAAGGTTTCTCATGTGTATGAATACGACTGTGCCGCACCAGATCACTTGGTTTCTTAAATTCTTTCGTGCAGTATGTGCACTGATGCCAACGGACACCGTTAACCTGAGCAATTTTCAAGAAATAAAATAGTAAAATTAGAGTTAATGAATAGCCTACAAAAAAAGGACAAAAAGTATAAGAAGCATAAAAATCAGAATACCAAATATATAAAGGTAGGAAAATGTTACTGTGTGTGTGCATATGAGGGGATGCTGAAAAGTCCCTGGCATTGGGTAAAAGAAAATACAGTAAATTATGATTTTATTCAACATGTTCCCCCCGTCAGATTCACACTTATTGCAGTGGTCCTTCAGTTTTTCTAAACCCTGTAAAAGAACTCGGAAGGTTGGGCCTCAAATCAGGCCATTCATGATACCCTTAAAGCCAGGAAATTTACAGCATCCCCTCATATGTATATGCATTTACACATATATATATATATATATATAT
>NC_068984.1:108570573-108575214 GCF_001194135.2 Octopus bimaculoides | reverse complement strand
TATATATATATATATTATATATATTCTTATATATAATATATATATATATTATATATATCCTTATATATATTCTTATATATATATATATATATATATATATATATATGTGTGTGTGTATATATATATATATATAGGGAAAAAAACAAGGTGAAGAAAATAGAGAATAAATGGATGTAATTACTGATTTATTTGCATGTTGCAGAAAGATGACGTTCTTTTAAAAAAACATTACAAATAAATTGGAAGATGAAAACTCAAAAAAGTTAAGAATAAAACACAAGAAGAACCTACATATATGTTTCTGTCAAACCAATAAGTACTTACGAATTTTCAAAACATGTTTAATGTAGAGAAAATTGCCACAGTCATATTATTTTATGGTTGGACTTCTTCAGGGTTCAAAAGGAGCTAACTCCACTTAGGTGACCATTATATCTTTTATGATCACCTAAGTGGAGTTACAACACAACAGAAAGTGTGAGGAATATTAATGCAGTATATGGGGGATCAGACAATAAGTGTAAGCCAGTTTAAACAGTGGTTCCAGAAATTCTGAGCCGGAAACTGCAGCCCGGACCTCTGTAGGTGGATCTCTGCAATGTATAGCGGCATCCAATCCATTGTTCAGATAAACGGCTACCTGTCAGAGCCATTTTTGATCAAGTGCTCAGTTCGTCAAGGTGTCCCCTTTCCCCACTTCTGTACATTTTGGCTCTTGAGCCATTACTGAGGAAGTTGGAGAATTTGAGACACACCCCCAATGAAATCGGATGCAGTAAGTCGGTCTCTGCTTATGCAGATGACGTCACCATCATTGTGTCCTATGAGGCTCAGCTACCTTGTGTAGAGGACGCTATCAAAGGATACGAGGCAGGAGCAAAAGTTAACAAGGACAAGTCCATCGGCTTGCGCCTTGACAGCTGGAGAAGCAAGCTGGTATCATCCAGTGTCATGGGTCACTGGACAGATGGTCCTGTTAAGTTGCTTGGAGTTTGGTTTGGACTGGACTCCCAAACAGAGAAGAATTGGAGCGAGGTGGCAGACAGGGTGGAAGCTCTAGTTCAGACTTGGTCCAGACGGGCTCTATTCCTGAAAGGAAGGGCAGAGGTGGTACAGGTGTTTTTCGCATCTGTAATCACCTACTGCCTAACCGCTGTCCCTTGCCCCGACTTATGGCTACACAAGTTGGAGCACCTCCACTTCTGCCTATTGTGGAAAGAAAGCCACTTGTAAGGCGCTCTGTCTGCAGTCAGGAACCACTAAAGAGTGGGTTAGGGATGCTAAGGCTTATGATGCGCACGCATGCGTTGAGGCTAAGATATCTCTGGCGCTACCTGGAAGGTGATAAGGTGTGGAATTCGCTGGCGGAGCAATTCTTTCTGCAACCAACCTACTTAGAGAGGTTTAAACCCGGTTTTATTAAAAAACAGAATCTGACAGAATGGCAAAAGGAGTATCAACAAGCACTCATGTTGATCCACAAGATGGGCAAGGCTGGCAGTGGGAATACCACCTCGGTTTTGTATAGAGGGTTGGTAGAAACTAAAAATGACAATGTCCTAGGAGGGGTTCTGGGGTTCGGTGAGAACCAGCTTACCAACCTGTTCCAAAAGACTTTCAGGCCGGAGTATTTGGATAATTACCAAAAATCCCTGACCTGGCAGTGCTACATGAATGCTTTACCTGTTCGAGATAAGTTATTCAGGCACGGAATGGTAGTGCCAATGACATGTCCAAATTGCGAGCTGGACGATGAAACTGTCCAGCATGCTTTTGTACACTGTCAGGAGCTTTCAGGCTTCATAATTTACGTTGAACATGTGTTGTCACACCTAGGTTGAGTACTGCTATCAGCTGGATCTATAATTAAGATTGTGCCGCCCACCGGACTCTCAAAGGAAGGTGAGGCATGTTTTCTCCTTACAGTGGCAGTGTTGAAAGAGTGTTTGGAAGACAAGAATGCAAGGACTCGTGACGGGAACCTTCATCTCTGGCCCCAGATTGCTCACTTATTTCAGATATCATCTGAAGAGCAAGATAGGGCTGGAGAGGAGACAACTGTCGCGAGGCATGTTTGAGAAAAGATGGAAGGATGTGGTAAGAAAGGTGGATGCAAGTGACCTGGCTTAATCTCCATGGAGAAAAATAAAGGTATAGTCGCTGGGCTTTCCGCCCATCAGGGAGAATCCCCGCCCTGGCCATAAAAAGTTCAGAATATATCATATTGTATAATCATCAAAATTTTTAAGTTTCATCCGACTTCACTAACATTTATCTGTTTGTTCTGTCTTGTTTGTCCCTTCTGTGTTAGATATTATTATCTTAATAAAGAAATATATTGCCAGCCGGTGGTTGTCACATGCTGATGATGGGTCAATACCCAGAAGCTCAGGTCTGTGTGTATCGCGTCAGGCTGGAAATGGGAAGGATGACTTCCCTTTGCAAATACTGATAGGGCACAGATAGTGTGTCAATAACCAGCTGGAGTAGATGTCTTCTAGGGGCTACAAGCTACAGTAGCATCAACCCTTAAGGGTTAGACACATATAGGTGGCAAATATATTTCACAATATATATATATATATACACATATATATATATATACACACATATATATATATATATATATATACACACACATGTCATCATTATCATTTAATGCCTATGTTCCATGCTGACATGAGTTGGAGGTTTTACAGGATCTATTGTGTCCAAGGACTGCATCAAGCTCCAAGGTCTGCTTTGGCATGGTTGTGGCTGGATGCCTTTCCACACACACACACACACACACACACACACACACGTCTTCCCATAGATACAAGCTGTGAGCAAAGACAACCCTTAAGTCTTCTACTTACAAAACAGAGTGACATATTTTGAAGAAATAAGAACCCTAAATGAAAAACAAAAACCAATAAAAGAGACACTAACTCTAATCATCCACTCCAATATTATGGTGACAAATCATTCTCAAAGACACCTAGACTGTCATTATGATTGCCACCCATTTTAATGAAATCCTTCTGCCGACATAATGGAAAGCCAGACACATGTAAGAAACTAGAAATTCTGTATAAAAACGATGCAGAGTTAACCTTTCTGTTATCTTATTTCTGTTGAACTACATTGCATTTTTTTCAATTAATTTTGAAAGTAATAAAGAATTTGGTCAAATATCTTAATCATCACTAAGCTGGTAATTAGAACATAAATTAACAATGAATTTTAATGAGAAATTTTAAGGAACCTGTGGAAGAGGTAGGCCCAAGAAGACATGGGACAAGGTGGTGAAGCATGATCTTTGAATGTTGGATCCCATGGAGGCGATGACAAATGATCGAGACTTTTGGCAGTTTGTGGTGTTTGAGAAGACTCATCAAGCCAAGTGAAATCATAGTCATGGCCTGTGCCAGTGACACATTCAGGGTACCTGCGCCAGTGATATGTAAATGACATCTATGACAGTGACATGTAAATGGCACCTGTGCTGGTGGCACATAAAAGGCACCTGTACCAGTGGCACATAAAAGGCACCCACAACACTCTTGGAATGGTTGGTGCTAGGAAGGGCATCCAGCTGTAGAAACCAAGCCAAATCAGACTGGAACCTGGTACAGCTGTCTGATTTACCAGTTCCAGTTAAACTGTCTAACCCATCAAGAATGGAAAGCAGTCGCTAAATGAAGATGATAATGATCATCATCATCACTTTATATAGAAAGTTTGTATCATAGAAGCAGGGGTGATCTTGGGCAGGTTGGTATCAAAAGGATTAAGGGAACTTCTTAGTCTTCCTACGGTGAACATCTCCAGTGCTGGTGGCACAATAAAAAGTTTCCAGGCTATGCTGTAAACTATTTTGTGATAGAAAGGGTATCATCATCCTCATTGTTAAAATATCCACTTTCCCATAGGTCAAATAGTTTGTTGAGACTGATCTACTACGACTGGGTGCTCTTCCTGTCACCATCTTTACCTGTTTCAAAGCAAGGTAATATTTCCCCATGGCCAATAGACATGTCTTAACAGAATACTGGAGATGAAAGACATTCATTTACAACAATCATGTGATGTCAAAACAAGGAGACACACATATACATCCTCTCTCACCTCCCACACACATACATACATACAACAGGCTTCTTTTGGTTTCCATCTACCAAATCCACTCACATGGCTTTGGTCAGTCCAAGACTATAATGAAAGATACTAGCAAAAGGTGCCCTGCAGTGGCAAAACCATGGGATGTTACTACTACTACTACTACTACCAACAACAACAATACAGTCATGCTTGCAGCTATGCCAAAAAGGAAGGAATTACGATCATGTAAAATAGAAAAGTCTTGTCTGAGGCAACCTCTCTCATGGTGGTGATTGGTTGTAAGAAGAAGGGCATCAAGTTAATGTAACAAAGATATTCAGATCTTTTTTTGCTAAAACACCTTTTTGAGCGTGGCCGTTGCCAGTACCGCGTGACTGGCCCTCGTGCCGGTAGCACGTAAAAGCACCCACTACATTCTCAGAGTGGTTGGCATTATGAAGGGCTTCCAGCTGTAGAAACTCTGCCAGATCAGATTGGAGCCTGGTGCAACCTTCTGGCTTGCCAGTCCTCAGTCAAATCGTCCAACCCATGCTAGCA
>NC_068984.1:108566889-108570563 GCF_001194135.2 Octopus bimaculoides | reverse complement strand
GCAACCTTCTGGCTTGCCAGTCCTCAGTCAAATCGTCCAACCCATGCTAGCATGGAAAGCGGACGTTAAACGATGATGATGATGATGATGATGATGTACCGGATGATGATGATGATGATGTACCAGATGATGATGGATGATGGGAAGAGACTGTGAGATTTATCCAACTATGCCAATCATCATCATTTAACATCCATTTTACATACTGGCAGGGCTGGACAGTTTGACAGGAGCTGACCAGCTGAAGAGCTGCCTGGGCTCCATGTCTGTTTTGGATGGTTACAACAGCTGGATGTCTTTCCTAACACCAATCACTTTACAGAGTGTACGGGGTGCTTTTATGCAGCACCAGCAGGGGGTGTTTTTATGTGACATCAGCACAGGTGTTTTTTATGTGGCACCAGCACCAATAAGCCCACATGATTAGGATCACTCAGCTTGTGGGCTCATGGGTGTTGACGCCACATAAAAAGCACCTGTGCCGGTGCCATGTAAAAGTACTTATGAACAGGAAGGGAAAAAAACCTGGACACATAAAATGATGATGACAAGAAGGAGGACAACGATGACAACCGTGATGACAACAATGATGAATGATAGCAATGATGATGATGCTGATGACGATAACAGCAATGATAACGATAACAATGAAGATGCTACTAAGATGAAGATCTTTAGGAAATTCAAGAAAAATGTACAAACCTTTCGAATAGTATGCATCTTGGGAGCACCAGTTGCTGCGTCATGCACTGTCGTAGTAAACAAAGCTTGAGTTGTTGTAGTGGTTGCAGCTTGAACAGAGCTAGAAACAACCTCCTCATTAGTTTCTTGCTCACCTGTAATATTTACACTAGGAAGGCCACTGTTTTCAAGAGCCTGTTGCAGAATGTCAGCATTCATTGGTTCATTCTAGATTTTGAGAAAAGGAGAAAAATGCATAAATATAGCAGAATGTAATTCATGCCATACTATCAATCATCGTCATTATTATCAACATCATTTCAATGTTTGCTTTTCCATGCTTGCATGGGTTGGACAGAGTTTTCTGAGGCCCGATGCTCTTCCTGTCGCCAACACACTTGTTTCCAAGCAAGGCAATATTTCCCCATGGCCAAACATTCTTGTATAATACTAGAAATTGCTTGTATGACAGTGATAATCATTTTACAATTATTACACAACATCAGGACAAAGAGACACACGCATATATAATATAATATAATATTTTATATATATATATGAAAGACAAGGCATAAATAATGGGCATTACATATTTTGTTTTGTATATCACTGTGTAGAAGCCAGTATAAATGGATCACAACCATAGATTTACAATATAGAACAGTGACAAAATAGAATGTTGGACCCTGCCACAAGAATACGTGAAGTTCTTCACTAATCAAAACAATATTGTTAGCCTGGTGTACTAACACAGAGACCATAAAGTATTTTGCTTGGATTGATAATCCCTCACAAATAACTGTTATATATATATATATATATATATATATATATACATATATATACATACACACACACACACACATACATACATACATACATACATACATACATATGAAGAGCTTCTTTCATTTTCCATCTA
The DNA here is from genome assembly GCF_001194135.2 of Octopus bimaculoides. Taxonomy (NCBI): domain Eukaryota; kingdom Metazoa; phylum Mollusca; class Cephalopoda; order Octopoda; family Octopodidae; genus Octopus; species Octopus bimaculoides. The sequence goes on along the minus strand of NC_068984.1, from coordinate 108,568,960 downwards.
CCAAATCCACTCACAAAGCTTAGGCCAACCAGAAGATATAATAGAAGACACTTCTTGCCCAAGGTGCCATGCTGTGCGACTGAACCCAGGACCATGTGGTGGAGAAGCAAACTTCTAAGTACACAGTCATGCTTGATATTGATATACTGAGTTGAGAGACAAAACTATTCTCTATGAAAATTCATCGTTTCCCTAACTTTTCCAGATAATTAATACACAAGCTCATATTCTGCTTGTAAATTAACAGTGCATAAGCATCAACCTTATAAGCAGACTATCAGAAAATGAAAGCAACAAAATAACCAGATAAATTACTACTTAAGATATATCATAATGCCAACCACTTTACAGTATGTAGTGGGTGCATTTTTGATGTGGCACCAGCATTAGTGAAGTTACCAACTAACTCGCAAGACAAGACCCATTGACTGAGTGAGGGTGCAGTATTGAGACAGGTGGTTTCGCTGTAGATGTCGAGAACTTAAAGTATGATAGAGGGACAGGGACAAGTACCTAATTGTAGAGGAGATACATGGCTACACTAGTTTGATACAGTAGCATAAAGAGATGGTAGTGATGTAAAATTAGCTCACAAGAATAGACATAACTAATGTTATGAGAAAAATTACTTCAATACTTTCAACCATGTTTTTCGAAAAAAAAAATTAGTTTATTGTACCAAGCACTGTGCATCTCAACATTTATCAAAATCCTGTAAGATCAACACTCTAAAGGAAAGTTTATGTTATCAATGATTTCTCAGCACTACTGCAGTAATTCTGTTAAATAAAGGAAGAATGGAATATAAAATCAAATCTTACCTGACCAGCTAATTCTTTGTTGCTTGACTGCACAGACTGTTCAAGAATTTCACTGAACATTTTATCACTTTCATCACCAGGTTGCACACTTTCTTTGCTATCTAATTCCTGCAATGTTAGAAAACAATTTCTATACTTATTTTTCAGCAAAAGCTACAAGATGGTGGTAATCCTAGATTCTTCTAATATTTAATTTTGCAAGGTTTTATATTTCATAATCCATAATACAAACTATATTTATTCAAATAACTTTAAATCTTCATATCTGTATTTGAATTGTGCCACATTTTTACAACTGCAAGCTTTTCTTAATGTCATACATTCAACTATTCTTCAACTAAGTCAACTGAGGTATACAGGATAGTGTTTTTGACAACAGAAACATCATTATAACTACCACAAAATTTGAGCTGATGACAAAGTAGTTAGCAGTTTCTACCTTAATTCCTTTGCTTTCCAGCAGTAAATTCTTCGATACATATTTGATACATATTTTAAAAGTAAACATAAAATTATTGGTTCTTTCCATTATTTCATATTATTGAGATGTTATTTATGGCACAGAATAACAATCAGCTTCTTACTAACACTATATAAACTGCATCAAACGCCATTTCACAAAAATATATCACATTACTTCATTTGAAATATTGACATTTTTAAATTTCATTAACCATTTCCTAGTTACACCCCTTGAAGTTCTAGGAATAAGAACACATTGTACAATCTAATGAAAAAGATTTATAAAGCAATTTAGCTTTCATTACTTTTCCATTGGTCCTTTCATTTATAATAATAATGATAATAATAATAATAATAATTAATATAATGAACTTATTGTATACAGTGTAAGCATTATACATGTATAATGCTTACACCTTCCCTTTCTTTATAAGTGAAAGGTTGATTGCCCCCTTAAACTTTAAATCACTAGATAAGAAACAAATAAAATCATAGACAGAATTCTACCTAGAATTAAATACTAGCCTGCTAGCCTTGGCTATGTCAAGATGGTTTTTTTGTGTATTCTTCTTTCCCACTTAGATAGTTTAAATGTTGTCACAACAGTAATATGTCCATTCTGCTGAAATGAAATTTTCAGTAAATTTTCTATATCCTTGTGCAGCTGAAGATTGCTCTGCATTTTGCATTTAATGTAATGCCCGCATTACTTAAATAAATGGAGTAGCATGAAACATGCGTACTGCAATAACCTTTAAAATCCGTGTTGCTTTTTTTGATTTTATACA
>NC_068984.1:108557361-108564923 GCF_001194135.2 Octopus bimaculoides | reverse complement strand
TATATATATATATATATATGACGGAGTGCTGAAAAGTTCTAAGTTTTAAGGGTATCACAAAAGGCTCAACTTTATGGATTCTTTTACAGGGCTTACAAAAACTGAAGGAGTGCTGCAATAAGTGTGTGAATCTGAGAGGGGAATAATCATAATTAACTGATCCTCCTGTATTTCCTTTTACCCAAAGCCAGGAACTTTTCAATACCCACTTGTGTGTGTGTATGTGTACATACATACATACATATATATATATGATGAGTTTCTTTCAGTTTACTACATCAATGCACAAAGCTTGGTTGACATGAAGCTATAGCAGAAGTCTCTTAGGCAAGGCTCTACATAGTGGGACTGAACCTGAAACAATGAAGTTGGAAAGCAAACATCTTAACCACACAGCCATGCCTCTCCCAAAATTTGTAGCCTTGTGTCTATGTTAGAAATCAATATTTTTCTATTAATCCCACAAATTGTGGTTATCAAAGGCTAGAAAATCTTGCAATTTTGTAATTGATAGAGATTGAAGAACCTACCAATAGGTAAGTAGCACTTTTAACTACAAGAGAAAAGAAGAATTATAGCTTACCGTTTCAGAATGAGAACGACTTATATGAGCATTTAAACTACCAAGTTTACGGAAGACACAACTACATTCTTCACACTGGAAATTAGGACTGTCGGAATCTTTAGACAAAGAATGGACACGCTGAAAGAAATTGAAAATATATATCATTATCATCATTTTCATTTTGTTTGTCTCTCATGCTGTCATGGGTTGGATTGTTCATCAAAATCCAACAGGTCAGAAGACCATGTCTGACTCCAATGTCTCAGGTTTAGCATGGTTTCTAAGACTAGATGCTCTTCCTAACACCAACTGCTTTACAGAATATACTGAGTGCATTTTTCATGGCATCAGCACATTAGTGGTTGCCTTGCCATCAAGAAGACTAAAGAGCCCTCTCAAGTCTTGCATTGTCACAGCTTCATTCAATTTATCAACCACTTGCAGAGTGTGCTCAGTATTTTTATGGCACCAGCATTGAGAGCATTAGCATGTATCACAAAAAAAGAAAATGGAAAGAGATTCCATGATAAATGGAACAGAATCATTCTCAAATTGTTAACCTGATTTTCTTGGTTCTGCTCTTCAGACAATTTATCATTGGAAGATTGGTAACAAGTAAAGAAATTCAGAATAAGTTGTAAAGCTTCAGCTTGCAGTAATATTTCATATATATATTGTGGACTTTGCTAGACAGATAAATGTTCTGCAAATTCTTTGTGTGTGTGTGTGTATGTATGTATATATATATGTATACACACACATACACACATGAATGTATATATGCATGCATGCATGTGCTTGTGTGTGTGTCTGTGCTTTTGAGTTTGTATTTCTCCTCATCTTCACATGTGTTTGTTGTTTGTAAAAAAAAAAAGCATCAATGATCGTACATATGCTAGACAGATAAATGTTCTGCGAATTCTTGCTGAACAACCTGCACAGAATATTTTATTTCATCATCATCATCATCATCGTTTAACGTCTACTTTCCATGCTAGCATGGGTTGGACGATTTGACTGAGGACTGGTGAACCAGATGGCTACACCAGGCTCCAATCTGATTTGGCAGAGTTTCTACAGCTGGATGCCCTTCCTAATGCCAACCACTCCGAGAGTGTAGTGGGTGCTTTTATGTGGCACTGGCACGAAGGCCAGTCAGGCAGTACTGGCAACGGCCACGCTCAAAATGGTGTATTTTACATGCCACCTGCACAGGAGCCAGTCCAGCAGCACTGGCAACGTTCTCGCTCGAATGTCTTTACACGTGCCATCAGCACAAGTGCCAGGAAGGCGACGCTGGGCACAGGTGCCATCACGATTTCGCTTTCGCTTGCCCCAACAAGTCTTCGCAAGCCGAGTTTAGTGTCCAATGAAGGAGACAACATTGGCATGGGTGCCAGACATCGAATTTAGTTCGATTCCGATTTCACTTGCCTCAACAGGTCTTCGCAAGCGGAGTTTAGTGTCCAATGAGGAAGGTACGCATAAGTGGGCTGTTTACACCTCTGGCAGAGGCCTTGGATTTAGGTCTCACTTGGCTTGCTGGGTCTTCTCATGCACAGCATGTGATCAAATGTTTATGCTGTACATCAGCTCACTCCCTCCATCAAATCAACATTTCCTGTACAGGTGCATGGTGTGCCACATGTCAGATGTCAAAGTGATCACACAGTAAGGCAAAATGAAGTATTTTGCTCAAGAATACAATGCACTACCAGTTCAGAAACTGAAACTATGATCTTATAACTGCGAGTGCAATACCCTAACCACTATATCATCATTATTGTTTTAATGTCCACTTTTCTATGCTTGCATGGATCAGATGGAATTCTCTAAAGCCATCATTGTTGTCAACCTTTACCTTCTATGTAAGGGAATATTTTCCCATGGCTGGACATATTTTTGTGAAAGAATGGAAATGAATAATATTGCTTGCAAAACAATAATCCTTATATACAACTATCACATGATATCAAGATAAGGAGTGACAAACATTCGCACACATACACATGTGCATACAAACACACACACATATTATCATCATCCTCGTTGTTGTTTTGACATTTACTTTTCTCTGCTTGCATGGGTCAGACAAGACAATGTTGGGGCAGAATTTTCAACAGCCAAATGCTCTTTTGATGCCCAACTGTCACTTGTCTGTCAAACAGCTCTGGATATAGTTATAAAGAGAACTGGAAACAAACAACACTTTTTGAATGCATCTTTCATTTACAATGATCAATTAACATGTTGAGACAAATCAAGAAGCCTGGACATGCTTATGCAGTGGACTGCAAACAAACAACACCATATGCATGATCATTGATGCATTTTTTTTTTTTTTACAAACAGCAAACACATGTGAAGATGAGGAGAAATACAAACTCAAACACACAGACACACACACAAGCACATGCATGCATATATACATTCATGTGTGTGTGTGTGTGTGTGTGTGTGTGTGTGCATATACATATATATATATATATATATATATATATACATACACACACACACAAAAATACACATACAAAATACACGCACACACACACACACACACAGAGCAGATTTCTTCAATTTCCATTTATCAGTTTTGCTCACAAGGTAATGGTCAACTCCCAGCTATAAGACACTGAGCTGACAACATCCGTGGATTAGGACTGAACCCCTTACCACGTGATTCCAAAGTCATGCTTATGCTCTCTCTCACACACACATGCATGTACTGACACACATACATACATCTGACAGCAGAACTAGTTTGATCGAAACTAGTAGTGAATCTACAAAGTCTCAAAAAAAAACAGTTATAGGGCCTTTTCTTCTTAACAGAACATTTCATCTCACCTGTATGTGAGCTCGCAAATTTCCTTTCTGAGAAAAAGTTGCTGAACAAAATTCACAGGTATGAGGTCTTTCCCCAGTGTGTTTGGTCATGTGAATTTGAAGTGCACCTTTCTGATTGAAAGATTTATCACACATCGAACATCTGAATGGTCGTTCACCTGTAAATGAGTAAATGCTTAGTTTACATCATTTGTAAAGCAAGAGATCCATACATTAGAAGCTAAAACATATATTTACAACACCTGCACATACACACATGCTGCTCCTTTCATTCCATTTCTGCAGTACTCCTACAGAGAAAGCTTCAATATTTAGCACTCAGCTTGTACTCAAATTTGCGCAACACACACTAAGTAAACCTTCTCAAAACCTCGCTTTCCATTCCACCAGGTACACATATTTGTCAAGTCTGAAAGCAACTTCAGTTGCTTCAAACAAATAAGGTCACCAGTCCCAACAATATCCTTTTGATTACCCTCAGTGTGTTACACAGCAAGCCTTTGTCTTCACTAATTTCTTCTCTCTCTCTCTCTCTCTGGATATAACCCAATCTTTAGAAACATGTTACTATGTGTCCCATTCCAAAGAAAAAGAACCCACTTTGACAGCCAACTTTCAGTAAACATCTCTCCCTTTTTAATGACAACCGGTGCTCTTCCATAAAATCACACCTATTGGCAACCCACTCCCACATATCCCTCATTCAGTGGACTCTCACTTTTAACAAATTTAGTAAAAACAGTGTTATCTTTTGACATTAACAAAGTTTCAAATGTAGTCAGATCACACTCTCACAGTGAGAGCTAATTCAGTTTTCACTAATGCACACTTTATCAAGTCAGGAGAACCTTAGTGTTTGTTTTTTCTTTCTTTTGTCTCTCACCCACACCTTTCCTCCTCTTTTTGCTGTCACATACAACAACACACCGATTTCTTCACAGGTAATGCCAACTTTGTTGTGTCTGGGGAGAATCATTTTCTTTTTTGTGCCTTATAATTTAACACACTCACCGGTAAAATTTCCACTTATTTCTTATTTTTATTTTCTTAAAATTTTTGTTGCGTCTACTAACTTCAGTGGTATGATAATTCAGTGTGGGTAATAACATGTTCACTTTCAGAAGTTCATAATGTACTAATAAACATCATGACAACAAAATACAGCACAAAGTTGAATAGTGGTGGTAAGTGATGAAGATAAGGAGATGGAAAAATTTTAGGAAAATAAAAATAAGAAATAAGTGGAAATTTTACCGGTGAGTGTGTTAAATTATAAAGCACAAAAAGAAAATGACTCTCCCCAGACACAACAGAATATGCTTCAACACACGAACTCACATAAAGAATCTTGCAAACCAAATCTAAAAACGAAATGCCAGCTTTCATTTCTCCTTAATCCATCATCCATCCACACATTCATTCCACACATCATCTATCCACATCTAACCTAAACACTTCAAACCAATATTATATTAGCTCCATGAACAGAGCTCTTGAAAACATTTTCCAGTAGGATAATACCAGTTCTGTCTCTTCCAACAGCAGAAAAAAACACAATCACAACACTTACCAAGAAAATATTATCCTCTTAAACATGAAGATGTTCGTGTTTAAGGGGAGTGAGAATAACATGTTCTTTTCTATGGAGAAGAAATGCAATCAGCACTAACAGGAGAAACAAGAAAAGAAGCATGCATGCAGATTAACACCTTGTCTCTGCAACCACATCCACATGTCCCATCTGCATCTGAAGCTGTGCATCAAAGAGTGAGATGTTTACTGATCAAAAGATTCATAAATAAAAGAGACGTTCATTGTGATTTTGATGGACTGCCACAAACGAGCAAATCCTAATCACATATTCAAGACAAAATAATTTTGTTAAGACTTGCTTTGTTTGACTATAAATTTCACAAGGACAGCAAGTTGACAGAAATGGTTGAGTATTGCACAAGATGTTTTATCCCCTAAATTCTGAGTTGAAATATTGATGGGTTTGTAGTGACCTTCATGTAGTTTCTGTCACCATTTTCACCAGTTTATTGGAACTATAAGAGAGCATTAAATCTCAACTATGCAATAGCTACATAAATGAAATTCAAAGCTGCATGGCCTTTGTCTTCAATAGCTCTCAACCAGAGTGAGAACCTATGTTTCAGCTAGTTTTAATGCAAAAGACAGGTTCTGTCGTTAATTTACCATATCTTGATTCCACTAGTTTACCAACCATTTGTATATAAGAATAGCAGACTGGTTATGAAGTGCCAACTCAGATGCAACAATCTACCAAGCAATACAGGTCAATTCTAGTGCAAAGTGCCATTAGATCACAGCATTAACAACACACAGAATTTCAATCTATTACCATGACATAGTTATCACCTTTTGTAGTTGCCATTTTCAGTACAAATTTATATAGGAAACTATTTCAGTTTACAAACCTGCTCAATTTGTAACCAGAAATGTAAATTCATATATGTATGTGTATAAACAGGTAGAATATTTAGGCTGGATATGGACATTCAGATTATTGTCATATATATTACTTATTTATTCACATTGTTTTGAAGTGATCATGCATTATCGTGTAGCTCTGAGATGCTGATGATGTGATTGTTTAGAATGACATTGCAGGGTAGGTATGAAAGGCCTTATCTGGTTAGTCTAAACACAAAACAGATAGAATATTTAGGTCAGATATGTCCCAAAGCTATGAGATAACGCTTTATTAAGTCCAAAAAATGTGAATAAATAAGCCTTACATTTGACAAAATAATCTGAATACTAAAGAGGTAAACATGTAAAGAATTATATTTCAAGAACATGCATAATGCCATCTAGTTTCTTATGGATGTTGTAATTGAAAATTGTTAATTTCTACCAAATAAATTACTGTCATATATCTATACAATATCTCCTTTATCATCCAGACAATCAGATGCTCTTACATGTATCTATATATCAATGGTCAAAATGAGCGTCCATTCTTCCCTTGAGTGCATCTTTCTCTTCCATCTGGACCTAAATTGTTTGACTATGTCACCCACCCATTATCTTGAAGGTTCTCCAATTGGTCTCTTCTAATCTCTTGGATACCACTCAATTGCACAGATCCACCTATTGTCTGTGAACTTTAAGACATGTTTCATCCAGCAGAACTTGTGCTTTCAGTATTTTGCAATCACGTCATCTGTTCCACTATTTTGTTTCAGTTATGCTCTCTCTTGTTTCAGTTGGCAAACATCTGTCATAGCCTGTTACTTTCTTCATTTTTTCATAGCAGCGCAAGTCTCACTTATAGGAACATGAGTAAGATTATGTTATTGAAAAGATTGACACACAGCTGTACACATGGTTTCAGTATTCATATTTCAGTAGACATTTACTGTCTGTCCCCAGCAAACATATTTCTCCATCTCCATATCTTCATCACTTACCACCACTATTCAACTTTGTGTTGTATTTTGTTGTCATGAAATTTATTAGTACATTATGAATTTCTAAAAGTGAATATGTTATTACCCACACTGAATTATCATACCACTGAAGTTAGTAGACGGTTTACCTTCTACTGTGATATAACTAATAAAAAGAAATTACACAATTTATTGTTGCTATTTTTCCACATTTATATTTTCTACTAGCTTGATAAAATAAGTTGAACCAAGAAGTGTAGAAATGAATCTTTAGTATGTCCTGAACCTAATCTCCCACAAATATCTCCTCACCTCTTTAAATATTGACCTTGTGCCTAGCAAAAAAAAAAATGAATATGAAACAAAATGATTTTTATATTATGTTGTAATAGTTATAATTGAGCAAGTCTCCAGAACACCACCACTATGTATAACAACATAGTTCTCAGTGATGGGATCCAGTCTCCTTGTAACAAAGATTTCACTTCATAAAGAAAAGGGTTGGTTGTGAGGCCTGCAAATTACTCCTATAAAACACATAACACAACAGAAATTAATGGCCATAAATTGTCATTGCCATATATATATATATATACACAGGGTGTCCACAAAGTCTGGGAACATGGGGATTAACACATACTTTAAGAAATTATTATTTCTTATATTTAATTGTTTATGCTATTATTTTATTTATTCCATGTACTCAGACTTTGTGGACACCCTGTATATATATA
>NC_068984.1:108554955-108557310 GCF_001194135.2 Octopus bimaculoides | reverse complement strand
ATATATATATATATATATATATACCATCCAGTGATTGGAGTGTGAAACAAGAAATTATCAGAACAAAAATTAACAGCTCTATTTTCTTGCTTTCATGTTGATGTTCACAGAGTACATCAAAATGAAAACAATGCATCTCTTCACCTATGTTCTTTCCAAAACAAAATGTTTATTGAAAGACTTTTGTGGTATTTGAGTTTGAATCTTTTTAGAATTTGCTATACCACATGAGTTGAGTCAAAACCACAAAGAAATAATTTTACATCCCAAATTCTTTGTCCAAAGGTTCAAAAAAAAAAAAAAGGTAACAGCTTTTTTGATAATATCAAGTAACTTACCTGTGTGAATACGAATATGTCGTTCTACTTGACTTGGCTTCTGAAAAGATTTGCCACAATGATCACATTTATGATTGAAACTGGACCTATCGATGTTGCGTTTGTATGAGCGATGAGAGAGTGAAGATCTACAAAACAGAATTTATTGAAAGAATATCAAAAGAGATAAAAAGTCTGACAATGTAGACAGTTGATGGTCCTAAGTAGCAAGAAAGCCCTTAAAATCAACCAGTGCTTTATCAGCCTGCAATACTGAACTTGAATTTATACACAGGCCTGCACAATACAATGTGAATACAAGTCGTCAGGGATATTCCAGCTATCAAATTAGTTACAAATGTTATTTTATTTTTCGAGAATCACAGCTGGTTAAGTCAACTTCTGACAAAATTACCAGCTGAAGTATCATGTTATTTCTGCACTGTATTCAGGGACCAAAAAGATTTATGTAATCCTTCATGAAAATGTGTAATTTCAGAACATTGCCCAACTTGACAAGCAGTGTCTTCCCTCTGTTTGCATTTACCACTACTACAACAGCCTCTGCTCCTTTGAAATAGCTAAGTGTATGACCAATACAATTGGTCAAAGCTGCAGAGAACCACACAACCAGCTGAGACATTAGAGATTCACACATTTAATCCTTTAGTGTTTAAACTGGCCATATCTGGCCCAAATATTCTACATGTTTTATATTCAAACTGGCCATATCTAGCCTCTCACACCTAACCTACAGTGACATAAACAATCATATCATTGAAACCTCAAAGCTATAACATAATGCATGATTAATTCAAAACAATTTGAGTGAAAAAGTATTACATTTAACAGAGTAATCTGAACACTAAAGGGTTAAACCAGCACTCTGCCATGTCTCTGACCAACACACAGAACTTTATATCCCAGATTAAGCTAGCTAGATGTAATTTCTTCTGTAAATTATTGGTGGTGATGTTTAGCTCCAATATAGCCCTCATTAAGCAGACATTCTAACCATGACCACCCATCTTTTTATATCTCCAGTAGTAAACTATACATGTCTTTTTTTTTTAACTAAGGTAGTAGGTGCAAGCATGGTTTTATAGTTAAGAAGTTTGCTTCCCAACCGCACATGTTCCAGTTCAGTCCCACTATATGGTACTTTGGGCATGTGTCTATTATTATAGTCTCAGGCTGAAAAAGGCCTTGCGAATGGATTTCCTAAAGACAAACTGAAAGAAGCTTGTCATATGTATGATGTGTGTTACTCTCCCCTTGTCTTGACATTGTATGATAGTCGCAAATGAATATCATTGTCATGCAAGCAATGTTCTTTGTTTCAAATCTTCCACAAAAACATGTCTGGTCATGAGGAAATACTACCTTACTTTGAAACAGGTAAGCACTGACACGCTGGACTTTTTTCAGTTTCTGTTGTACATGTCTCCTACTACCACCACCTGACAACCAGTGTTGGTTTGTTTATATCACTGTGACATAGCAGTTTCACAAAAGCAGCCAAACAGAATATGTACTGGTCTTTAAAAAATAAATACTAGGGTTGATTTGTTTGACTAAAACCCTTCAAGGCAGTGCCCCAGCATGACCACAGTCCAATGACTGAAACAGGTAAACGACAGAAGATAAAGACATTTGGTTTGACTGATGGCACAAGAAATGCAACTGGTATAATGATTCTCTTACTTGATGCGATAGTGTTGTTTCATGTGTTCCCGTAGTAAAGTGATTTTGGCGAATTCTTGTGAACATTGTCGACAGGTGTATGAACGGTTGTTACCATGTTCTTCTCTGTGTTCTTGCATATGTTTGTCCAACTGACTCTGAGATGATGAAGAAAACGGACAAAGAAGAAATTTTAAAAATTGGGTTAAATTTAAGAGACAAGAATTCAAAGGAATCAGTTTCAAAGCTGTATACTGTGACTCATTTGAAAACAACTTAGAATTAAGGTTTGAATAAAGTAATGACTAGGAACAAGATATGCAATGGCAGTGAGGCGGGGGCAGAGGAAGATGAG
>NC_068984.1:108553101-108554899 GCF_001194135.2 Octopus bimaculoides | reverse complement strand
TGAGAAGGAGAGGAGGTGTGAGAAGGGGAGTTGTGAGAAGGGGAGGGATGAGAGTGAAAAGGTGAGGGGAGGAGGGAGGAGGGGAAGGGGAGGTGGGGTGAGAAGGGGTAGGAGGAGGGTGAGAACAGGAGAGGAGGAAAGGGAGGAGAAGAAGTAGATTGTTCTGATTTGAGCACAAGGCCAGCAAATTTGAGGGGAAGCAGTTAGTCAATACCATTGACACCCACACCACCACTCCTGCACTTGACTTGTACTTAATTTTATCAACCCAGAGAGATGAAAGGCAAAGTTAAACTTGATGAAATTTGAACTCAGAATGTAGAGAGTTGGAACAAATACAAGGCATTTTTTCCAACACATTATACCAATTCTGCCAGCTCACCACCATATTACAATAATAATAATAATAATAATAATAATAATAATAATAATAATAATAATAATAATAATAATAATAATAATCCTTTCTACTATAAGCAAAAGGCCTGAAACTTGAAGGGAGGAGATATTTGCATTCTGAGTTCAAATTCTCCTGAGGTCAAGCCCCTTCCCAAAAAATGTCAGACTTTGTGCCTATAGTAGAAAGGATTACAAGTATTCTTATGACACAAACCCACTAGTTTTGAGGGAAGTGCCATAATCACCAATCAGAGAAATATCAACCCCCATCCTTTCCTGCCAAAGGAAGGTGATGAGTCGATTTTCACTATACACTCAGCAGAAAGCTGGATTCATCTTACATGAGACAACAGCTGCTGACCACAAGTTACTAATGCATGGACACTGAACAACTACATGCAGTATGGTTCTGTGCCTCTGGATGCATCATCGTCGTTTAACGTCCGCTTTCCATGCTAGCATGCATCTCAAACACATTCATCTGTTGGTGTTTCCATGCCTGAAAAGCTTGTCTCAAACAGGTAATGCCCCAACATTGCACTGTCATGCCAATAACAACAAACAAAAACAAACAACAGCAATAATGGTTTCAAATTTTAGCACAAAGCCAGCAATTTCAGGGTAAGAGTAGGTCAATTACATCGACCCCAGTGCTCAGCTGGTACTTATTTCATCGACCTCGAAAGGATGGAAGGTAAAGTCAACTTTGGTAGAATCTGAACTCAGGCCATAAAGATGGATGAAATGCCACTAAGCATTTTACTCAATCTGCTAACGATTGTACCAACTCACCACCTTAACAACAACAATAATAAAAAAAAGAATCATGATAGTAATAGTTCACCTGAAGACTGAACTCATCCCCACATTCTGTACACATGAGGCTTTCTTCTTTTACATGTAGCATGATATGAGCTTTGAAGCTGGCAAGCCGAGTAAATGTTATCCCACATTCAGGACATGTTGGCTGCCGGTCATCATTCTGTGGATGTGTGGCCATGTGAAGCTTTAAATTGTCTTCAACATTAAAGGAATCGGTACAGTGTGTGCAACGGTATGGCTTGTCTTCTTTATGCGTCTTGCTATGACGCTGTAACTGATTCCATTTGGGAAAGTTTTTATCACAGCTTTTACATTGATAGGGGCCCTGGAATAGAAGAAAAAAAGAGAGAGAGATCAAAAATAAGGGAAATGAAAAGGGGGGGAAAAAAAAAAAACTCAGTCAAATCTCTATATAATTGTAGTGGCGCGAAATTATAGCCGCCATTGAGGAAGTATTATTCTGCGCATGCGCAGGGGACTTCACCACCGGAAGCCCCTCGAGTGTGCATGCGTAGTAAAACTGGTACTTAAAGAGTGAGTTTCACTTTGTTAGGCAGTTGTGCGACAGACCTTCTAC
>NC_068984.1:108547153-108553024 GCF_001194135.2 Octopus bimaculoides | reverse complement strand
GGCAGGCATCAAGGAAGCCCTTAACCTTCCAATACCAAATCAAAACTTAATCAGCGGCTGCTAAGCTGAATGACAGGAATTGTGAAACCAAGCATCAAGAAAAAAATAAAACTTATTTTTATTATGTTGTAAAATTGTTCTAATGTCTCTTCATATATAATGCTGTTGAAAGGTGATAGAGAGAGACTAAAGCCTCTATGACAACTATAATCAAACTTTTACATAATCATCATCATCATCATCATCATCATCGTTTAACGTCCGCTTTTTATGCTTGCATGGGTTGGACGATTTGACTGAGGACTGGTGAAACCAGATGGCTACACCAGGCTCCAATCTGATTTGGCAGAGTTTCTACAGCTGAATGCCCTTCCTAATGCCAAATATTCCGAGAGTGGCACAAGGCCAGCAATTTGGAGGAGAGTGAAGAAATCAATACATCAATCCCAGTGCTCCATTGATACGTTATTTTTGTTGACCCTGAAAGAATGAAAGGCAAAATTGACCTTGGCTGAATTTGAACTCAGAACACAAAGCTGGAAGAAATACCCCTAAGTATTTAGGCCAGCATGCTGACAATTCTGCCAGTGGTCTTGGGTTCAATCTCACTTTGTAACACCTTGGGCAAGCATCTTCTACTACAGCCCCAGGCTTACCAAAGCTTTGTGAATGGATTCGGTAGATGGAAACTGAAAGAAGCCTGTTGTGTGTGTATGAGTGTGTGAGTTTGTGTGTGTGTATGAGTGTGTGAGTTTGTGTGTGTGCTTGTGTTTGAGTGTACTGTGTCTAGACATTACGTAATGATTGTAAATAAGCATAACTGTCATACAAGCAAGGTTATTTGTTTCCAGTCTTTCATGAAAAACATGTTAGCTAAGAAAAAATATTGCTTGGAAACAGGTAAGGGATGGCAAATAGGAAGGGCGTCCAGTCATAGAAAACCTGCTTCAACAAATTCCATCTGACCCATGAAAGTAAAGATGACAAAAAAAAACGAGAGAGGGAGAGCAAGATAGAAAAAGAAAGGCAGGAAACAAGAGGGAAGAAAAGCAAAATCAAGTGTGTGAGAGAAACAGAGATAGAATGTGTAGTTTAGTTTACATAATATGGGACTTACTTTTCCAACAGGAGGCTTGACACTAATGACTTCATTAGCTGAAGGCACTGGTTGAGTTTGTTCAAAGAACAAAGGAGTGAAGACACTGGTAACTTCTGCATGGTTAGTGGCAATCTCCCCAAAGACAACGGTATGTGAAATTTCCTGACACAAATCAGATGCTGTCTGTTTTGAACCAATTGGAACTCCATCTTCTTGACTGACAAATGTTACAGTACCTCCTTGAACAACCGTGTCTGCAACTTGGTTGAGGTATTGTGTGTAATCTAAGCAAGAGAGAAAAAAAAATGGAAATATTAAAAAATAATCTGATGGTTTGAGAATTAGCATTGGAATTTAGTAAGAGAAGGAAAAGGCAGTAGTTTCTATGATCTTGGCAGGCTCACTCATATTCCTATATAGGCTAGACATGTGGAAATATTGCCTTGGTTAGAAATAGGTGAGGGTTAGCAACAGGAAAGGCAGCTAGCTGTAGAAAATCTGCTCCAGTAAATTCTGTTTAATCATGCCAAAAAATGGAATAGTATTCGTTAAAATTATCTATGTATATATATATATATATATATATATATATATATATAGTGTGTGTGTGTGTGTGTGCGCACGCACTGATTAATCAGCATTTTCCATAGATATAAATTTTTTAATTCTTATAACATCAAGGTTAACTATTCATGCTTAGGTAATATATCTTTCAATCCAACACTGCACACTACAACAGAATTAAACATGCACATTCTCTCTTTTACTCTCTCCACCAATAGCTTACAATAAATCCTACCAACTGCCCATTAAGAGAACCCTATCTCTCAAAGGGTGTGGGCTCTAGTGCCATCCCCGCACCACCAGATGACCTCATGAGGCACTACATGGGTATGACAGTCAATGACTTTCCAGAGAGGTACACCCAACATGTGCACCTTTTCAGGTGTACAAACAAGGAAAAACCCCACTTCCCTGTCCCACTTAATTCAGATACTCCAGGATCATGGAAACAACTTTCCTATCATCAGATGGAACATCCTTGATAGGGCCACAGCAAGTGTTTTTAATTGCCAACTTTCTTGTGAGAAAATGTGTACTCCAGCAACCTGCAGCATGTACCAAAAGGAAAACCAAGCTAACTTACTGCTGTTCTCTAAGATATGCCCTGTTAATGAACTTTAAGCCATTGGCCACCAGGAAGAAATACCATGCTGAGCTGAACTGACAAAACATTATTACAGGGCATATAATCCCTGCTGCCTGTAGAGAAATTATTGTTCTCTATCAACCAGCAGGATTTTTCAATTTGCCACATTTTGGAAAACAAGTCCTAATTCAATGATTGATAGCAATTTGGATGTAGGAAGGAAAGAACAGCAGTTTCTTGTTTTTTTAAAAAGAAATTATTTCCAGACAAAGGTGTCAAATATTTCAATAAATCATCATCATTTAACCCTTTGGCATTCAGATTGCTTTGTCAACTGTAATGTTTAATTAATCACATTGTTTTTAATTAATCATCTATTATCTCATAGCTTTGAGATTTTGAAGATGTTACTGTATATTATTAGAATGATATTGTAGGGTTGGTATGAGAGGCTGAATCTGACCAGTTTGCACATAAAACAGGTAGAATTTTGGGGTTGATATGGTCTGTTTAAATGCTAAAGGGTTAATGTCTAACCCATGCTAGGATGAGTTGAATGGTTTGACAGATGGAATGAACCAGAGTACTGCACTGGGCTCCAACGTCTACTTTGACAAGATTTTTATGACTGAATGCCCCTTCTAATATCAACCACTTAACTGAGTGTACTGGGTGCTTTTTTGATTGGTACCAGCATTAGTGAGGTTACCAAGTAATTCATGAGACAAGACCCCTTTGGCTACACAGGAATGTGATATTGAGAGAAGTGGTTTTATGTAAATATTGAGAGGCTACAATATGATACAGGGACAGGTATCTGGCTGTTGAAGAAATGCACAGCTATTTATTCATTATTATCACATTAATAAAGGTAGCAAGCTGGCAGAATCGTTAGCACGCCAGGCAAAATGCTTAGCAGCATTTCATTCATCTTTACATTTTGAGTTCAAATTCCACCGAGGTTGGCTTTGCCTTTCATTCTTTTAGGGTTGATAAATTAAGTACTAGTGAAACACTGGAGTTGATGTAATCGACTAGTTCCCTTACTCCCAAATTTCAAGCCTTGTACCTTTAGTAGAAAGGATTATAATAATAATAATAATAGTGTCAACTATTGTTGGGTCCTTAGGACAGTATCAGAAGGCATCAAGAAGAATATAAAGGAAAGCAGAAAAGAGTGCTCAACAAGGCTGTTACAAAAGGTTTGCCTCCTTGGCATGGCCAGAATAATCAGAAAAGTATTAGATAGTTGAAAAAAACAGAGAGCATGGTACTGTAGGGTGCAGGCAGCAAGCCCACTACACATGCAAGGCTCCAGGGGTTTCAACAAAACCTGAGTTTGAAAAAATAATAATAATAACAATGAATGCCCTGATGCAGTACCAGGTAGTAGTTCTCATGGCTTTTGAACCTAACTGATTGGATGTGTTATCACGTACATGTTTTGTCTTGGTATAAGAGATGGGCTACAGCAAATACTCTGCTCAATACCACAGATTTGCTTGTCAGTTGTTTGACCTTAACCAGTTGAGCTTGTCCCTTGATGGTTGACAGTATGTGCATCTTTGATCACGAGTAAAAGTAGTTGGGGAGCTTCATATCCATGTGTTGAGAGGAATTTTTTGACATTTGAATAATTTACCTCTGGAAATATGGGTGCTTTATTCATCATCCTTAAACAAACCCTATTCAGGGACCTTTTGAGCGGTATGGGCTACTCGACCTGAAGAAAATTCTAACTGGGCCCCACCTGCGAGGTCATGTGCTGTTTATCTTGATATGAGATCACCATGTTGCACACATATGGTTGAGATGCATGTGTCTGGTATGCCCTTATCTGACGGGTAGTCATGATGGGTATAATGGGCTTCATATATTTGTAACCCAAGTCACTTTGATGGCATGTGCTTCTCTCTCACTCAATAATAATAATAATAATAATAATAATAATAATAATAATATGCCATATTTATTACAGAATTGCTTTTAGAATTTGATGGTGCTAACGTTTCAATGTTTCTTGATTCATTGTTCTGAACACAACAAATGCTCCAAGATCAACATTATGTATCTGAATAACGCTGGTAAAATAATAACCAGTTTTTACAGTTTCAAAGTTTGGCCCATGGCCAATTTTAGAAGGGAGAGATTTAACCACTCACACTGACCCCACCCCTCCCCAGTATTTGATCAGGACTTTATTTTATTGACTCCTCATAAGTCCAATGCACTAATGATTCACAAACCTGACTCAGTCAACCTCAGTTCTCTACCTTTGTTCTCTCTTTATCCATCTTTACATACTTTGAGGGTGCACCCTGACACCTCATCTCCACCTTCCTTTCTTCCTTTCTGCAGGAGTAGCCATGTATCTACTCTACAGTAAGACACCTATTCCTATCTCTCTATAATACTTTAGCCTTACAACACCTGGCACAAAGCCACCTCCCTCAATACTACTACACCCTATCTCTGACAAGGAGTTTTGTCTTGTGAGACACTTGGTGAGTCCATTAGTGCCAGTACCACAAAAAATGTGCCTAGTACATTCAATAAAGTGGCTGACATTAGGAAGAGTATCCAGTTACAGAAACCATGCCAAAGCAGACACTCGAGTTCAACAGTCTCCTGGCTCGTTGGATCCTGTCAAACTATCCAACCCATGCTAGTACAGAATACAAACCTTAATGATGAAGATGATGATGATGATGAATGCATGGCTCAGTGGTTAGAGCATCAGGCTCACTATCACAGAGTAGTGAGTTCAATTCCCAGACTGGACTCTGTATTGTTTTCTTGAGCAAGACACTTTATTTCATGTTGCTCCAATTCACTCAGCTGTAGAAATGAGTTACATCACTGGTGCCGAGCTGTATCAGACTTTGCCTTTCCCTTGGATAACATCAGTGGTATGGAAAGGGGAGGCTGGTATGCATGGGCAACTGATGATCTTCCAGAAACAACTTTGCCCAGACTTGTACCTAGGAGAGGCAGAATCGTTAGCACGCCAGGCAAAATGCTTAGCAGCATTTCATTCGCCTTTACATTTTGAGTTCAAATTCCACCGAGGTTGGCTTTGCCTTTCATTCTTTTAGGGTTGATAAATTAAGTACTAGTGAAACACTGGAGTTGATGTAATCGACTAGTTCCCAACACACACAAGCACATGTCTTTAGGAGCAATAGCTCCCAATAAGAAATGAATCAGATTATGACGACTCATCCAACCCATGTAGACAATAACAATGATATCAATCCCAGAGAAATAAAAGTTTAATCCTTTAGCATTTAAACCAGCCACATCCAGCCCACATATACCACTTGTTTTATTTTCTAACCAGCCAGATCCAGCCTATCACACCTACCTTTCAGTGCCATTCTAAAAATATACAATCACATCATCAAAATTTCAAAGCTAAGAGATAATACATGATTAATTAAAAACTATGTGAATGGAAAAGCATTACATTTGGCAGAATAATCTGAATGTTAAAGGGTTGAATGAACCCCAAAATTATTTGAACTCAGAAACAAGATGAACCTCAATGTTTGAAAAAAAATTATACTATCCTAATCGGTGCTGGATTTAAACATGGTGTGAGCAGAAAGGTTAGGGAATCCCT
>NC_068984.1:108545625-108546653 GCF_001194135.2 Octopus bimaculoides | reverse complement strand
AACATCACACACACACATATATACACACATACACACATATATATATATATACACACACACACACACACATTATATTTCTATTTATACACACACAAATATGTATGTATGTCTCTATGCATGTATATTTGTGCGTGTACTTGTGTATTATTGCAGTATTTTAGTTATTGTACGATGTTGTAGTATTATAAACTAAATTGTATTTTAAAGCAATATTTGTGTCTAAGGAGAGGCGACGAACAGGCAGAATCGTTAACACGCCAGGCAAAATACTTAGTAGTAGTTCATCCGTCTTTACATTTTGAGTTCAAATTCTATCGAGGTTGGCTTTCAGGGGTCGATAAAACAAGTAACAATTGAACACTGGGAGCCAATGTAATCGACTTATTCCCTATCCGGAAATTGCAGGCCTTCTGCTAAAATATGAAAATGATATTCGTGTTTTAGTCACCCTCAAAGCAAAATAGAAGACCAATTATTTACAAGTAAATACTCTTCGGGAAAGGTATAAACAGCTCCCTACTGAGATTATCTCACAAACAAAATTAAAACTGGTGATAAGTAAGAGAGAGAAAGAGGTATTAGTGTTTGTGTATATATCTCTTTGTTCCTTTACCACCGTACCCACCCCTTTATCGTTGTGTATTGTTTACATACAGTGTTAATGTAATACATTTCGTCTTGTTCTGAATGGTGTGAGAGAAGTAGAGAAACGAATGTTTAACTTTTCGTATCTTTCTTATGCACCTTACACATTCTTATTAAACCCCCAGATCTATATTGATTAAGTAGATCTATAACCAAAAACGTTCTAATCATGAACATACCGTTTTTTCTCTAATTTTTTTTTTAATGCCAGTCTACCATCTTAAACAAAATAACGGAAGTACCGTTTGAATAATGGGTAAATTATTTTTAGTTTACATAGGGTAAATTGAAAACCAAAATATTGACGTTCACTTTTTGTTTCGCGAGGTTACTCTGATATTATGCAAAATTATCCCTATATATATATATATATATATATATAT
>NC_068984.1:108543427-108545376 GCF_001194135.2 Octopus bimaculoides | reverse complement strand
ATATATATATATATATATATATATATATATATATATATATATATATATATATACATACATATATGTACATACCTACATATATATGATATGTATATATACATACATATATGAGTACAGGACGTCAAAAAAAACGTGAACAAAATGAAAAACGAGAACATAAAAAAACAACAAAAACATGGAAAACGAAAGAAACAAGTAGAGAAACGAGACAAGCAACATAAAGAGCAATCCCATCCTCAGTTGTCTCCTGTTTTATCTACTCCACGTTTCGAAGGTTAGGACAAGACGTGACTTCATTAAAACAGACCTTCCCACAAAGCAAATTAAATAAAATTTGGGATTTTTGCGGTGGGGTTAAAGTGGTAACAAAAACAGGACAGTAAGAACGAAACAGAAAAAACAAATGGTGAGGGCTATTAAGCCATAACGAGGTGAAGTGGTGAATGCTGGAGAAAAGAGCTGTGACACGAGACAAGCAAAAGTAGGCCTTATCTCTTGTAAAGCAAGAGAAAAAAAGAACGATAGCCGCTGGTCACGTGTGAGCAACAAGAGAGTCAAGGGGCTAAACATAGAGGGGACAAGGACAGACAAAGGGATTAAGTCGATTACATCAACCCCAGTGCGTAACTGGTACTTAATTTATCAACCCCGAAAGAATGAAAGGCAAAGTTGACCTCCGCAGAATTTGAATTCAGAACGTAATGGCAGACAAAACACCGCTAAGCAATTCGCCCAGCGTGCTAACGATTCTGCCAGCTCGCTACCTTATCCCCCCACCCCAGCCAATCTGATAGCCTTCTGCTAACTGGCATGCAATGCCAAGCATGTTATAATTTCTGCAGAGAGACCAGTTTGCAAACCATCTGCATCTCAACTTCATTGGATCACACCTTGCTTGTTACACATTGCTTCCATGTAGCTCCACCAGCTCCAACATATTTTCTTTTCTTATTACCTCCGCCTTACCAAAAGCAGTGGTATTGTTTTCAGTCATGTCTGTTTGTTTGTCCATGGACAAGATATGTTAAGAACTACAGGATGGATTCAGATAAAACTTTCAGGGATGTTTGGCCTCATGACTGGCACAAACTGATTAGATGTTGGGATCAATCTGAAACCAGACAAGGATTCTGGATTATTTTTCCTGTTTTTTTTACTTAATTTTTGAGAACGGTCGGCTTCATTTTTAGTATTCTCATTTATGAGAGCAGTCGAGTTTATTTTAGATATTCTCATTTTAAAAATCATCTCTGGCTAATCGTTGGTGTTGCCTTGGGGGAGGTTTGCCCTCTCTGAGTGCTCTTGTTCTCATTTGATTCCTAAATGTGGTCCTCCAAAAGAACAGCGAGTTCTAACAGATGCACTTACATAGATGCTTTTGAAATCAATACCATACCCAGCATTAATGATAATGAGGCGACAGTTTCTGGAAGCTTCAGCTACATCCACAGGTCAGCTTTCAGTTCCCAGTATTTTTTTTGCTGTTGCAAGTAGGCCCAAGGTTGTGGACCTAGCAGCTGGCATATTCTTCACACTAGCTCTGATGAAAATAATAAACTTTATTGGGTTTAAGGTGCCTGTTGGGGCTAATCCCACTTTAGATGGTGTCTGCTAATGTCTTCAAAACCTCGTTATGCTTCCAGCAGTAGCATCCCGTTCCAGGGCTTTTGGACAGCTACTGAGGATGTGCTCCAAGGTCCCTCTCCTCAAGCACTAGGAGCAAAGTGATGACTCCAACTTTTCCAAGTATAATAAGTTGGAGGAGCACAAAAAGACATCATAAACTATGAGAATTATGAATTTTATCCAGCGGGGTTCCATTTTACAAAGATCAAACCATGAGATTTTGTGTGCCACTACTTAGTCCCATCTTAGCCAGGTTTCCTGGCTCACAAACATATATGCATGCATATATATATATATATATATATATATATATATATATATAT
>NC_068984.1:108540394-108541502 GCF_001194135.2 Octopus bimaculoides | reverse complement strand
ATATATATATATATATATAAACTCTGCCAGATCAGATTGGAGCCTGGGTCGCCTTTCTGGTCCACCAGTCCTCAGTCAAATCGTCCAACCCATGCTAGCATGGAAAGCGGACGTTAAACGACGATGATGATGATGATATATACATATTATGCACGAACACACGAAGAGAATCAATGCTGGAGTGAGGAACGGCGATAATATATTTATATCTACAGAAAGAGAGAGAGAGAGAACATGCGAGGAGCGTATTATTGCGCCCATTGCTAGAACAGAACCCGTAGCTATGGCCGAACTATACAGGGAGAAAAAAATTAGCACCTCCGACGACACTATTTTGGGGCACTATTTTCAAAGGTGGTGAAGGCGCACGGTTGTGATGCTTGCTCAAGGAAAAATAAATCGAAGCATGCGTCTATACACAGCTCTTACTGTTTTCCCACTTTGTCCTTAATTTTTTCTACTGGCTATAGTTTTTTTTTTAGTTTCCAGTGGTACGTCTATGATGACTTACCTGATACATTTCCAACTGGGATGTGATCCGTCGACGGTGGTTCTATAGACATATTTTTTCTTTTGAAATATTATTCACAAAATGGTGGTTGGTAATGAAAGGGGGAGGGAGAGGCAATAGAGAAGCTCTCGTCGTCACATCGAGGCTTGGAATACGACCGACGTAAAGGACCCGGATGACAACTGTAGTTGCTGCTGCTGGCTGCCTTTTTTTTTGTTTTGTTTTTGAAATTTTTGGTTGACTTAAAGGATTTTATATAGGGATGGTCTCGGAGGACTCGCCTTTAGATATCAGCCCCTAATTCTATGATACAAGCTGACTGTTTTTAAATGATTAAACTTTTAAAAAATCTTCCATCAAAATTTCATGTTAATTTATGTTTCAAACACCGGCTTAATACTGACAAAGTTCTTTTACTAAATACTTCATTATATTTAAAATTAAATGTAAGACAGGCAATGTATTTCAGCATAAATATGATGACGAAAGGCAGTATTTTGGTAGAGTTTTGGAATTGGTAGCACTGAATTATAGTGTCAGAATAAAAAATAAGTTCTTTTACTAAATACTTCATTATATTTAAAATTAAATGTAAGA
>NC_068984.1:108533755-108539980 GCF_001194135.2 Octopus bimaculoides | reverse complement strand
AGGTAGGAAAATAGAAACAATTTAAATTTTGTTGGTAAAGAAAATTGGCAGAATTTTGTAAAAGCTATCGTTAAATGATGGGGAAATCTGAAAACTATGGAAATGGAAAGGATGAAAACTGGAATTTGGTGGTTGGGGTGGGGGGAATTCTTTCAGAAGCATAATCCACTGACTTGGACTGATATATATACATGCATACACATATGCATATATAGAGAGAGAGAGAAAGAGGGGGGTAGGAGACGTGCATGCATGTAATACACATGCATTATATTACAGTTACTGAAAAGCCAGAGCCACTGGTAACATCCATCAGCCAATGATAGTCTCTTGCCCTGGAAATAATTAAAAGATGGCAATATCATTACCCTCAATATCAGCAAAACTTTAAACTGTTTTTTGACATGCAAATCTCATGTTGAAAATGCTTGCCTATGATCTCCACCCATCTTTCAGCTCTTGGATCAGTAGCTTTCTATAAGATTGCCATGTTCATTGAGAGCTATTTCTGTCTATCATGCATCAGGGTTCACTTTTGTCTCCATTTCTCTTCTTTCTAAACATCAATCACGTATCTGCCACCACATCTAACAACATCCACCCTTATGCAGATCACACACCACTCTTTATTTCTCCCAGGACTATGTGCCATCCACTTACAACCTAGAAACCACAGACTAAACACACACTGGCTTCATAGACAGAGACCTCAAAAACATCCTCCAATGGGGATATACCAACATTGTCTCTTTCAACAGCCAGAAAAATAACAAACACTACTCATATGAAGTAAACGTCATCACACCTGACAACACTTAATTATAATTATGAAAACAAATATATGAATTAATGTAGACTTACCTTGCATTCAATATATCAGGGTTATGACCCCATTTTCAAGAAACTGATGAATGTTGCCAATGTGCATGTGTGTGAGAGTGTGTAGAGTGGACATGCATGGAAAGGTGTTGCTATAGCAACCAGCTAGCTTACTGTAACTCTCTTTTGTTGTTGATATTTGGTTTTCTTTGGTGTGTGAGGATGGCCTCAGAAATTCTAAGGTTGCTCCTGTTCTGCTGTGTTGCCGAGATGTGCACTGTGAATTCCCGGATCTGGCATTTCTGAAGATGTTTCTTCACGAAAGTGTCTGCCTGCATGTGTTCCTTTATATGTATATACAGTTTTCTTGTGCTTCCTGTGTAGGATGCACCACATTTGCCACAGATGATACAACATAGGTCCTCTGGCACAATTCAGGGTCATTGATGGGGCAGTTCAATAATGTGCACTCCTTGGAGTAGTGAGAGATGTTCTTGGACAGAGCTTTTCTCAGGGAAGGGCTGGTGCGTGCTATCTGTAAGTCAAGTCCTTCCCTACGGACTGCATGTTGTATTGCTGCAGTAGTTCTGTCGTCAAAGTGTGGTAGCTTTAGGAAGCGTATGCCAGACTTGGGAGTATGATGGTTCTTCCAGGGTTTATTGACCCTGATGTTTTTTAGGTGCCGTTGTTTGGCTAAAGATGATGGGTAGCCATTCAGGGTTAGGTCTCTGAGAAACTGTTTGGTGTTGATGGCTTTGTCGGTCACTGTGCTGCAATTGTTGCTTATACATGCAATCTCATTTCTCACGTATGTGGCTTTGGCTCTGGTGGGTAAGGCTGATTGGTAGTGGACAGAAAGTTTCCTGCAAACAGCTTTTCTGTAAAAGTTGGTAAATGTGGAGCCTTCCTCTGTGATCCTGAGTTGAAAGTCAAGTAGAGAGAGGGTTCCGGATTCGTCTGGATGTTCAATCTCGAATTTGATGTTTATGTCAATGCTATTGAAGATCCAGTCTATGTTAATAGATACATGTTTATATATATACATAGTGAAACTACTTATAACTTACTCTGTCAAAGGTTTCACTTTTATTCTTCTAGTTTTGAGATGTAATACAGAACTAGTGCCAATGTTGCATTGTTTCAATCCAAAAACATTACATGTTGACACTCCTGGGGTGTGATAGTATTACCATGTGAAATTTGATTTGATTTGGTTGAGCCGTTTGAGAATGCATTGGGAACAGACAGAGATACAAAAGATTTTATATAGATGTAGATTATGATATTTATTTCAATTAGCTATTATGCATTATATTACATTAATTAAGAAAATAGTTATTTAATAAATAATTAAATTAGATTAAGACAATATGAAGTACGCCATAATAATAATTTAATGATCTTGTATAATTTTAATTTATAAATACCATGTAAGTTACTTCTCCAGCTGTTCATGGCTGATCAAGATCATCCTGCTCAGAGTGCGGTGGGACATCAACATCCTACTGGGGTTCAGGGTCTTGATCAGGCTGACCAAGGTGGGGGACTCCATTACATGCAGCAGTAGCATGTTGTTGACAAACACGTCTGCAATCCTTCTGTCCACCACAGACTGACAGATGCCAGTGCCAGTAGTTGGGCAAATGCCTCATCAATGCTGGGCTGGTGTGCTTTCTTTGCACATGGCTGCAACGACTGGCTACTGGCACTGCTACCAGAAGATTGTCTTGTGTTTCCCATGGGAAGAGCTGGCCTTGATTCTCTTCTCAAACTGGATGGCATGTGCTGGGTGTTTCCTCTTGACATGTGACTTCAAGTTGTAGAGGCTTGCCACTTGTCCCTTGATGGTGGTCTCCTTGGACTGACGCATGAGGCACTGGAAACACAGGATTTTGGCATTCCTCTTATCACTTGACATAAGGACAAAGTAGTCCGCCATTTGGGACCACAGGTTCTGAGACTCCTGGCTCTCAACCTGAGAAACCTCTGTCTCATCTACAGCCGTTGCAGACTCCTCAACAGGCCCTTCATCCTCAGGCTGAACAAAAACATCTGCACCTTCCATAATGATAAGCTGATGATGTACACTGCTGTCGCGGACACTGTAAGACTGTTATGTGAAAATGTCGTAACTGAACACAACTCAGAACTGCAGAATTACACAATACTGCTCAGTTAGCTGCTGTTGCTGTGTCGACCAATCATGTCTTGTCACATATATGTAGTCAGCCAATAGCATGCCTAACAGACTCTTTGAGACACGCCCACAACAGACAGGAACAAACGTATGAATTTTGTGAGCAGAACTAAATTTAGTGGAAGCTAATTGGTCCACTAATGATTTCCAAAGTTAGCAAAAATGCTAATCTGCTAAACGAAAAGTTAGCTTTGCTAATTAGCTGTTAGCAGATTAGTGGAACTGTGCCCATCAATATATATATATATATATATATATATACACATATATATATATACATACATATACATATATATATATCAAGGATTTAGAGGTTACAGGAATTATTGGGTAAGGTGTTTGCAAATGGTGGATTTGTAGCCATCGGTCAATCGGGTACTGATTGAAGGCCCAGAGCTCTGAGGGACCCATGCTCTACATGTTAACTCTACTAAAACACACATTCAAAGGGGCCTAGTAAACAGCTAAGCCCGAGGGCCCTTAATACTCTCAGTCCACCCTTGATTTGTAGTATGTATTTAAAGAGCAGAATAATTCTGTGTTTCATACATGTGTGCATTGTGATGCATTTCATGTCTTGTAAGTTTTTTTTTTATGTTAGTAAGAAGGCTTATATTAAAAAAGTTAAGTCAGATGTGGTAGAAGGGAGGAGGAACTGATTGGTACTTCCATTTTTTTCAGCTACTGTTATAATAAAAGTAAAGATGATATAAGCACTAAATACAATAAAGAACTGCTAAGAGCTGCATTTGCAGGGATTCTCATCAATGATACAAGAGTTCAGAATTGAATGTTTTTCTGAAAATTATGAGAATTTTTTTATACTGCGGGCTTGATTATCAATGTAGAATCTGTTGCAGAACTGTGAAGAAAGTTTGAAACTTTGGAAAATGAATTAAAATCAACAAATTAGAGTACTATTCAGAAATTCTAGTAAAAATTACAAAAAAGGCTTGACAGCACCAAGGATGTCACCGTACACATTATATATAAGCAAAAAATAGACAAAACCTCTAAATACATCATAGTAACAGACAGCTGGAGCAACTATGCTTTAAGTGGTATAATCTCTACAATAATAATAATAATATCCAGCATAAACGTCTTTTGGGTTACATTTTTGTGGTACAAGCAGTATCTTCAACTGATTACTGACCTGTATTATCACAGTTCAATTTGGATTAATCTGTAGCATTCAGATTACTCGGTCAAATTTAATAGCAGCTTTAAGATGTTGTTGATGTGATTGTTCATTTTTAAAATGACATTTTAAAGTATGTGTGAGGGGTCAGATCTGATTGGTTTCGACATAAAACAGGTTGAATATTTGGACTGAATATGACTGGTTTAAATGCTAAAGGATTAAGCATAACATGGTTGAAAATTGAACACATTGTTTTATCCTGGATTAGCAATGAATAAATCAGTAATAAAAGAGGCTACATAAAATAAATATCTTTCTTTTGAAGATTAATATTCGTTTAGGCACAGGTATGGCTATGTGGTAAGAAGTTTCCTTCCCAACCACTTAGTTCCAGATTCAGTCCCACTGCATAGCACTTTGGGCAAAATGTTTTCAACTAATGCCTCGGTCCAACCCCAAAACTTGTGAGTGGGTTTGGTTGACAGAAACTGAAAGAGGCCTGTCATGTGTGTGTGTGTGTGTGTGTGTGTGTGTGCATGTGTTTGTCCCTTACCACTACTGGACAACTCACCAAAGAGACCAATAGAATAAGTACTAGGCTTTAAAAAGATAAATCCTGGGGGTTGATTTGTTCAACTAAACCATTTAAGGAAGTGCTCCAGCATGGCCACAGTCAAATTACTGAACGAAGTAAACGATAAAAGGGAAAAAAGGTTTCATCATTTTTTATAAGCACCAACGGATCTGATAAAAGTTAAATTATAATTATTGTATTTCATATTTCCTAACATTACCCACAGTAACAAAAGTATACTCCCAAGGTCACAAGTCATGAAACAGCTAACACTCTAGTAATTCAATAATAGAGTAATTCTTATGCCATCTTGAAGAAGAGAAATCTAAAATTTGGGAGTCATAACACTTCTACTGAGAGAGAGATTAACACTTCTCTCACCATTGAAGAGTTCTTTCAAAGACATTAGGCTTCTCTGCTTCCTTCCAGTAAAAAGTTTATTCCACTGTTTGGATTATTTGTATAACATTTTTTATTGCAGAATTTCTCTTATTTTCTCAGCTTCTACTGCCTTGCTATTAAAGACTAAAGACTGTTCAGATGATTAATGAATCTTTAGTTCATAAAATTAAGGGTTCTAGTTCTTGGAACAATGGAACTATTCATTGCATTATACTATAAATGGCTGGCCAATCAACAAATACATCTATACAATACTTGTAACTTTAAGGCCGATACAATTATGACAAAGTTGTGTCATCAAATGATAAGTACAGATCATTTTTGTGCTTCCATACAATTTCTCTTTCAATTTCATTTGCAAACTTTTCTCAATGTGCTGCACACCAAGAGCCTTGTGACTGAGAAAATTTTAAAACTACTCTGCCAAGCATCTATATAAATATATATTCAGCTCTTTAGATGATGCAATGAGTGTGTTTGTTCTTCTGTCAAATTATATATACAGCACTTTAACAATAAACTGAAGGATTACTCATTATTTATTGTGGAATAGATATTTATTAACTTTTACAAGAAAAAACATCAGCAGTGGCTTTGAAACTTTGCTTGCTTACCATCAAACTGTGCTTTACTTAGGATTTTTGGGGCTTTACATATTCTTTGGCAAATTAAAAAACTTTTTTTTGGTGGGGAGCGTTCAATAGAAATATGTAAATGATAATTAGATGTGGTTAGGTAGATTGAAGAAGTAGTTGTGTAGAAGGTTGAGATAGAGGAGGGTAGGAAGAAAATCACTATCACTGATTTCCTTGTAAACGTTTATATACATACATACATATATATATATATATATATCATCATCATCATCATCATCATCGTTTAACGTCCGCTTTCCATGCTAGCATGGGTTGGACGATTTGACTGAGGACTGGTGAAACCGGATGGCAACACCAGGCTCCAGTCTGATTTGGCAGAGTTTCTACAGCTGGATGCCCTTCCTAACGCCAACCACTCAGAGAGTGTAGTGGGTGCTTTTACGTGTCACCCGCACGAAAACGGCCACGCTCGAAATGGTGTCTTTTATGTGCC